>NW_022145793.1:740927-896505 GCF_002938485.1 Sitophilus oryzae | reverse complement strand
AAAAAAACTTAATTAACAAAAAATATAGGAAATTATATTTACTTTAATTTTGAGTAGAAATATTATTTACGAAAAGTTGATATTTTTAAAGTTTTAAACAAAAAAACAGAAAATCCAGTTTTTTGCATTTTTCTCCATATGTTTTGTCACGAAATTTTGTTAGCAAACTTCAGATTCGAATTCAGCACCCCCAAAAGATAAGAAATAGGAGAAATTAGAACTACCCCAAAACTTTCCTCCAAAAGGCTTTTTTGAGTACAATATGACTAAGTTAGTACGGCAATGTGTGAAGATTCCTTAAAGCTGATCAAAGCTGAAAATTTAAAACAAGAAATAACTTAGCTTCCATAAAAAATTTTATGAGAGAGTCTGATAAAAAACAGAACGACTACACCAATAATGACATCATTACATGTTCTAGTAATCTAATAAAACTTTTCTTTACTTTATTACCTCATCTCATTGATACCATGAAATTATTTTATCTATTTTTGGAAGAACAATTAAAATTCTGCAACTATTATTTACTACTATAAATAAATATGTTAACCATTATCATTATGTATAATAGAAGTCCTTATTTTAAACTATTGTAGAATATGATATTATTTGTAAAGTTAATTTGTTCAAAAAATTGATTAAAAATACCCAAAGTAGGTATGCACCTGGTTCCAGCTTAATCTAAAAGTAAACGTTGTTATCTCTATATAAAAAAATTACTCACGATGTGTATCAACCCAATATTAAAAGGGTTTAGCAAATTAGATTGGTTTAAGTGTCGTAGGAAGCGATAGTGAGGTGGAAAAGTGGCGTTAAAATGTGGAAAAAACTTACTTGTGTTTGTTTATTAACGATTTTTAATATTTGTGATGCAGTAAGTAATAGGGTGTGCAAAACTGTACGACTAAATTTTAAATAAAGCTTCTATAAGCATGGGTCTCTTGTAGAATGTAGAATGTTTAGGAGGGGAGTTAATCACCGCGAGCTTACAGATCTATTGTGTGTTTCCCATCATACACAGTCTCAGGGCTTTAACAAAAGCCAGTATCTGAGACGCTTCCACAGAGGCCAGCTCGGCTCAACTTTCGTTTAGCTGAAATCTGTTACATAAAAAATGACTTTTAGTCATTTTTTATATAAAAAGTCATTTTTTTTCTAAAAAGCTTAAAAGCTTTTTAGAAACAAATTGTAGTTGCCGTTTTTATCGACTTGAAAAAAGCATTTGATGTGCTGAGCTTTGATATCTTGCTGGATAAGTTAAAAAATATGGGCTTTAGAGGAACAATTTTAAATTTAATAAAAACATACCTAATTGGCAGACAGCAGTATGTGAAGCTTGATGGTGGAGTAAGTGAAATTGAATGTAACGATACAGGAATACCGCAGGGCTCGGTTCTGGGTCCATTACTGTATTCCTTATATGTACTAAGTTTAAGATGTTCAGCATTGACTGCTCAATATTTTACATTTGCAGATGATACAGTGCTACTTTATAGTGGAGATGACGAATCGACAATTGAGTCTACGGTAAATGGGGACCTGGATCGATATGTGGGCTGGTTATTATGCAACAAACTTAAAATTAATATTGATAAAACTAAATTTATGTTATTTAAGCAAAAAAACAAACGGTGTAAAACTCCAAATATTAAAATTAACAAAATTACTATAGAGAAGGTAACAAACATTAAATATTTAGGCATAATAATAGATCAAAATCTTAATTGGGAACAGCATATCAGCCACGTAACTAAACAAATTGCTTCTATGTTCAGTGCAGCGTATCGGTTCAGGAACTATCTTACATACAAGACAAAATTAAAAGTGTATAATGCTTATTTTTTACCTCACTTTAGATACCTGCTCCCTGTTTGGGGTACCTGTGGTGTCGCGAACTTTGGTAATATTCAAAGATTACAAAATAAAACACTAAAAATACTATTTAATTACGACCAACAGACTCACACGGAGACCTTATACAGGGAGCTGGGAGTGTTTAAGCTGGAGGACTTGCGAGAGTTGGAGCAGTGCAAACTCATTTATAAAATAATTAACCAACGTCAAAAGTCAAATACACCATTATCATTTTGCAACAAAAATCATGATCATAAAACGAGACAGCATCTGAACATTTATCTTTCTAACATTACTTCTAATAAAGGACTCCATAATCCGGTATATCAGGCTGCTTCTGCATACAACTCATTGCCAGATGACTTAAAGCACGAAGCAAGATATCAGGGATTTGTACGTAAATTAAAAAAAAAATATGTAAGAAAATAGTGTAAATAATGTTTATAATATACTAAGTATATAGAGCTGTTGCATGTGCCACTCTATTGATTTGAGTTAATATATAAATATATAGTGTAAATTTAAATTATTGTAAATAGAATACCTGTTTATTTTTTTTTATTTAAGTTCTCAATACCAGTGTTTGATATATACACTGTTTAGAGAAAGAAAAAACTATGTTGAATTATATGAACTTTATGTTAAATAAATATTTTCAAAAAAAAACTTTATACAGGGTGTCCCAGAAATAAGTGCAAATATTTTAACTGGTAGTATAGTTCAACCCCAGAAACACGCCTATGAGGTTTCTTTTGCGAAAAAAAATTTTTAAAAATTTAAAATTTTTCTTCGTAGGGAAATTTGAAAAAACTTTTTAGTGTCACTTGTTTATTCACCTGAGATTTCCCTACGGTGTATCTAAACCTTGCAGCGTTGCAACCTCCTATGTTATCCACATTCTACATAGTTCGGCGGAACATAGTTCTACATTTATAAATTCATAGACAAATTTCTACTCAAAAAATTAGGAATGTTAAATTTAATCTTTTATCGGTGCTCATTATTAATAATTATAGAAAAAAAAAAAACACATTAATTATTTTTAGTACTTACCCTTTCAATGAAAACTTAACAAAACCACCAAAATTAACTAAAACATTACGTTTATGACGTTTACGAAAATCTTTGTTATGCTGCAAAATAACTTTATTTTGGAATAAATTTAATAAAATGATTCATATTATTCACAATCAGGTCACAAAAAGAAATTCCTAAAATGTTTATCGTAATTTAGAATTCAATTCAAGAAATTTAGAAAACAGCCCAACGAATAATCAGTTCATTTTTGTTTTGTTTGTTTTCTTTCATGTTTCTCTGTTTTATTTGAACCACTGTTTTACAAAACACCTTGAAAAGCGCACATTACTTTGAATACCTTTCTGAATGAATAAATGTTGAGAATTATTTTCTCTTATCGCCACTTTACGAACTACTTTCAATCTAAGAAAATACATGTTTCGCTCAACAATTATTGACAACGTATTTTGTTTTTTCGCTATTTTTTCGATGTATTTCGACAATTCCATCGACAGCCTAACCGTCAGCCAAGAACTGCCGCGTGTGAACTGGTCCTTTGACTCGCCGGTCGCCGCGCCGCCGCGCCGTCGTGGCGGGCTTGCGTCAGACGACGATGTTAAGCAACGTTGCCGTAGTTACAATAATTTCAAATTCAAGACATTCGAAGCAATCAAATTCGTATTAAATTTTAAAAATAAAACAGAGAAACATGAAAGGAAATAAACAAAACAAAAATGAATTGATTATTCGTCGGGCTGTTTTCGATGTATTGAATTCTGAATTACGATAAACATTTTAGAAATTTCTTTTTTGTGACCTTATCAATAACCAATTCATTTGTGTTTTGTTTGTTTCCTTTCATGTTTTTCTGTTTTATTTTTAAAATTTAAACAACAAAACACAAAAAAGTGTCTGCGGAAATTTTTTATTTTTATTTTACATAAAAAAATGCTTTGACTTTAGAATAGCCGAAATCAGTTACATGAAAAATGAACTTAAGTTTGTTTTATACGAGCCTTTATGAGCAAAGAAATACAAAAAAAAAATCCTGCGGAAATGTGTCAATGTCATTTTGTGCACTTTGTTTTTCATACATTTTAAATAGGGGTGATGGGTGGGATAAAACATCTTTCAAAGGAATAACAATTCTTGTAGAATAGATAATATAGGTTCTTGTAAACTATAAGTACCTCGGAATGTTGCACTTATTCTTGTTTTTTATTAAAGCTTTACGTAAATAGTGTTACGGTTTAAAATTTCACCGTAACTTATTTTACTTGGTGTTACGGTTTAAAATTTCACCGTAACTTATTTTACTTATTTTGCTTATTTTTAGGAATAAAACTAAAATTTACTTGAATAACTTGAATAATAACGTTTAATTAGCTTATTTCTTAACTGTACATATAACTTCTAATAATATCTTATCTATTAAGTCTCTTCACCACAACAATTTCTTGGGATGGAGTTGTCTCCGATAACTGTAATATAAAACCTCATTAATAAGATATCAATTTGTCTGTTTAAAACCTACCTTTCTTTCTACAGTGGTTACTAATTCTTTATTTAGACTTATGCTTGTGTTAGGATATTTTCTTGGCATATTTCTTCGGAGGATTCTTGAACATAGACTTGATGTGATTATCTTTTGTCATTTCCAAATGAAACGAGTGGGAATGTTGGGTCTACAATATACATATGGGTTATGGATTTTATTATGTATTTTTCCTGTGTGTAATCAATTGATTTTACCTGATTATAGTTGATTTTTCCCTAAATTTCATCTTGTTTATATTACGATTTACAGACTGACGTTTCAATTGTTTGTCAGCTGATCGTGTGACACCGGCGTTGAAGTTTGACAGATGGATCTTTGTAAATTAGGTTTTCGATCTTTTTAAACGGTTTTATATATGATCGGAAAATGTATTAATAATTTTCCGAAGATATTATGTTCATATAGGGATTATTATAATTTTATTATGATGTAATAAAATGTTTCACTCAATCCGTATGCATTAAATAAGTAAAATAAGTTACGGTGAAATTTTAAACCGTAACAATAGGGCTGATTTAAAACAAAAACTCATTGGATCATGCAGTTTTCTTTTATATTTTAATAATTAACTGTGATTTTGCAAAAATATTAGATTGGTTAGCATTTGGGTTGCTTTGGTTAGCTTTTCTTTGTGGAGGATGTTAAGCTGTGGTTTTTATATTTTAATAATTAACTGCGATATGTAAAAAATATTATTAGAGATTTATTATTAGATTGGTTAGCATTTTAGACACTTTTAAATTATTTTTTTTGGGTTCAAAAGAGTGCTTTATCCAAGAATTTTTTTCTTTCAAACTGTTCTATAAGCATAGGAATTTCTGCGAAAAAAAAAATGTTTGCTAAATTCGTGGGTACTTATACTTTACAAGACTTGATAATACCTATAATAAGGAATAAATGGAAAATGAAAATCAAGCATTTCAATTCAAATTTTTTATTTTCCTGAGTTTGTAAATGCTTCTAAAAAGCAAAAATATATGTATTTTTTATATAACTGATTTCAGCTATTCTAAAGTCTAATAAATTTCCTTAGAAAATGAAAATATCTTATTTCCGCAGGAAAATTTTTGTGTTTATATGTTGAGAAAAATATTAAAAATAGAAAATAGAAAATATTCTAAAGTGCAAAATTTGGAAATTACGCATTTCCGCAGGAAAATTTGTATTTTCCGTGGGTCGCAGTAGCTTTTTAAAGACATTTTTTTTCTAATAACTGATTTCAGCTAAACGAAAGTTGACCCAAAATATTTTTAAATACATTTACGCGCTCATAGAATACTGCAGTCTTATGGTGTACAATTTTTCTCATACACTCATCGCGTAATATACAATTATTGTATTGATTTAATTTATTAAAAGTTAAGTCCTTGATTAAAGTTTTGTGTTTTTCTAGGGTTACATTGCTGCTGTTGTTGAATATAGCTCGCTCAACGAACCAACTCCAAACCAAACTATTGAAAGGAACGTAGTGAATTATGTTAACACCATAGAATCTCTAAAAGTAAGTACCGATATTATACACGTCTATAAAATAAACAACAATGATTCATTTATTTTATACAGTATGTCCCCGGATTGTCTTTAAAAGAGGAAAAAACTTTTTTATTATTAACATTTTAAGAAAAATGCATTCTTCATAAAAATTTTTGCTTGTTCTAAAATGGGTAATCTCGTATATGCTTTGCCAAATTTCCATACCATTTTAGAGAAAATAAAAAAAAACATGAAAATATAGTTGACTAATCCTTAAAAAATCCTAAAAATCAAAAGGCGTTTCTATGGTAATATCATTCCGATTTTATTCTTTGGTAGATTGTTGTTGATAGAATTTTAAATAACGTCATATTTTTTGCTGTTTTAAAATGTCAAAGTAGCAAAAAATTTATTTAGTTCGATGTTACAGAAAGGGTGATAATGGTTATTGCAAAATGTGATTTAGTTTAACAACAGCAAAAAATACGATGTCAATCAAAATTAATAATAACCATCTATCAAAGAATGAAATGACAAAGAAAGGCCTTTTGATTTTTAGAACTTTCAACCATATTTCCATGTTTTTTAATTTTCTCTAAAAAGATATGGAAATTTCGCAAAACATAAACCAGATTACCCGTTTTAGAAAAAGCAAAAATGTTTAAAATGGATTCATTTTCCTTTATACAGGGTGTTTCAAAACAAATGCGAAAAACTTCAGGGGGTGGTTCCTTGTTCAAAATAAAGGGTAGTTTGCTTCATAAACGTTTGGTCAAAAGTCAACCATTAGGGAGATATTGCGGTACAAAGATGGCGGAAAAATAATGTTTTTATTTTTTTATCTTGAAAACGAAAAGAGATAGACTAATAAAATTTTATGGAAGCATTACTGTTATGAAAACACACTTTCTGGTAATTTTTTCACTCTTTTAAAATGAGTGGAAGGGGTTGTAATAAACTACCCCTATCATTCTTGTTAACGAAATTTAAAGAAAAATCTTATCAAACACATGCAAAAAAATTAATTTGGATAGTTTAGTTTTTTTAGAAACTTTTTTATCGTATTTTTTTGATAAAACTCACCGATTTGAAATTAAAAAATAAAATATAAAGCATTACATGTCAGGACAAAAAACATTTTCTGATAAAGAATCTAGTGGGCTGCTGTAATTTTTTTAGGAAAAAATCTAGTCGGATGCTGTTACTTTTTAGGATGTTCCTAATATTATTTTATTTGACATTACTCTACTGCAATACGTTATGATCTAGATGATTATTATTATCGTTATTATCACTAGATTCTTAATCTAAAAATGTTTTTTGTCCTGACATGTAATGCTTTACATTTTATTTTTTAATTTCCAATCGGTGAGTTTTATCAAAAAAAACACAAGAGGTAAAAAAGTTTCTAAACAAACTAAACTATCCAAATTAAAGCATTTGCATGTGTTTGATAAGGTTTTTCTTTAAATTTCGTTAACAAGAATGATAGGTGTAGTTTATTTCAACCCCTTCCACTCATTTTAAAAAAGTAAAAAAATTACCTGAAAGTGTGTTTTCATAACAGTAATGCTTCCATAAAATTTGATTAGTCTATTTCTTTTCGTTTTCAAGATAAAAAATAAAAACATTATTTTTCCGCCATCTTTGTACCGCGATATCTCCCTAATGGTTGACTTTTGACCCAACGTTTATAAAGCCTATACCCTTTATTTTGAACAAGGAATAAGCCCCTAAAGTTTTTCGCATTTGTTTTGAAACACCCTGTATATCAACAATAAAAAAGTTTTTCGTCTTGTAAAGACAATCCGGGGACATACTGTATACTAGTGTGTACTAACAATAATTACTTACACCGAAATGGGTACAGCTATTTATTAAAATTTATATTTTAGCAACATAACGTTCAAATAGTCGTTTTTCCCGAATATGGATTGACAGATTTGGTACAAGACCCAGAGAACTATTCCATAATTGTTCCACCTTTATATACTTCTGATTTTTCAAACGCTAGCGATGTAAGTAAAACAAAAATATATATTAAAATCATTAAAAGAAATTATAAAAAAAATATATTATCGATTAATCGATTAAAACAATGTCACAATAGGCGTAGAAATAGTATTTCCATTTGAGTTTTACTGTCTAATGTAACGTAAGAGGTAACATTTTGTCGGTGAGCCACACATCGTAATGTTCGCACTGAAATGTTAATACTCTGCTTACTGTGACGTCGTTTTCATTCCCTCGCACGCTAATTTCGTACTAAAATGTGTGTTTTAGGCATTGCTAAGACTTTCGAATGCTGCTAGGGAGCATGGAATGTACGTAGTGGTAAATGTGTTGGAACAGGACCATGATAACTCTACAAACAACACACTTTACTACAATACAAATGTGGTTTTTGCAAGTAACGGAACATTAGTTGCAAAGTGAGTTAACTTTTTTGTCCAATTTATTTCATAGACTTTTCTTGATAAATATAAAGTGTTCAGATTTTTTGTGTATCAGGGCCAGTGTTAGTCTAGATTGTTGTAATTATCAAGATTAGTTAGAAAAGTTATTACTCTTCAAATCAGTTAAAAAATATATAGGTGACCCCCTCTACAATTAGAAGTCATATTGACATCAAAATCAAATTTCTCATGTCAAAAAAACTCCTAGACACCAGTTTTCATCCAAATATTGACGGTACTTCAGAAATTATTTGGAAATAAAAATCGAAATAAAAATGAATAAACTTTTACACCCTGTATCTCTGATACTAAGCATTTAGGACATACATTTATACGAACTTATTTTTATAGTAGAATATGCTGCCGAAGTTTCCGGAATACAGTTTGAACCACCCTGTTTAATTTGAAATTTGTTATTCTCTAATTTATTATCAAATTTATTTAGGTATCGCAAAATCAACTTATTTCAAGAACCAAAACTCACGCCTGGAAACGAGTTAGTAACCTTCACAACTGATTTTGGTAAATTTGGCTTGATGACTTGCATGGACATTTTGTACTACAATCCATCCCAAACGCTGCTGGACGGTACCAATGTGACGGATGTGATCTATCCAGCTGCTTGGAACTCGTACCTACCCTTCTACCTCTGTAAGTTTTGCTTCATTCAAATCTGCAACAATTTTTGGTAAAAACTTTAAACATGTTTGTTTTAGCTTTGGAAGTCCAAGTGGGTTATGTTTTGGCTAACAAAGTGAATTTGTTAGCTGCTAACATCAACGAACCTTCAAATGGTACTGGCGGTAGCGGTATCTATCTTAACGATGGTACCGTGCTAAGAAGAGTGATCACCGACAAAGCTGCAACGAGCGTTATTTTTGGTAATGTGGACACAGTTATCAATACTTCAGATTTTGTAAGTTCTCACACCAATGACTAAAGATGACTAAAGCATACAAGGACATATAACGCCCATATACGGGCTGCAGCAGAATTTGTGACCTTAGACGCCATTTTTTTGGAAGTAACGAATGAGTCATCAGCTCGTCATCATAATGAACTTTGTATAAACTTTATTACAATGGTAATTTGTTCAGCTTTCAAGTGTAAAAGGCGCAATGATAAGAAAGAGCCAGGAGTTATATTTTATAGCGAAATAATCGGTCCACTCCACCTTTTTAGCGTTTTCTTATTAAATTCGATAATTATTTTTCTGATAATATATGTAATACTTGATAGCACATATCAAGTATTACGTCGATACTAGTTTTATACATTTTGTTATCATTTTAATACGTTTTTTTCGTAATTAATTAGTATGATAATACCGCATACACCATAGGCGTAGTCAAAACAATTATCAAAAATATAAATATCGGTTCAAGCGGCTATGTTAAGAAAAATATGTCACGGCACTGTTTGGAAGAATGGTCACAGTTTGGTCTCGGGTGTTACTTGTCCAGGTATTCTTTAGTCATTATCTCACACACATACAGTTCATCATCAGCAGATGATTATAAACTAACTAGTAACTAGTGTAAAAGTAAAAGTGTTTTGGTGTATTGTGGTGATTTAGTGTTTTTATTTTGCTGTGTAACACCAAAGGTTCCAACCCTCAACTGTAATCAAAGAATAATAAAAAATAAAAATAATATTCAAAAATATTTAGTTCGTTTATAGTAAATATCAATGACCTCTAAATAAATTTATTTCGGTGTCATTGGTAAATATAGCAATAGCAAACATTAGACCAGTGTTTACAAGGTTAAATTCGATTATCAAAATATAATTCATTTACGGCGTAGAAAGCCTTGTCTAGTAAATAACAGTTCAATGCTTTGCGAAATGAAGAAAATGATGTTATCGATCTGATTTCAAATGGCAGGTGATTGTGCATTTTTTTCGAGTTGTATAATATTGAACTTTTAACTAACTCTGAGCGTGGGGTAGGTAGATAAAGATCTTGCTCCGCGTTCCTGAGTGGATAAGTGTGAGATGGCCTTTCTTGAGAAGCTGATACATATGCTTACGTATTAGGCAAACGGATTCAAATATAAATAAGGAAGGAAGAGTTAATATTTTTAATTTTTTAAAAAAGTCCTAGCAATGAGTTCTGCTGTTTAGTCCCAGTGAATATCGAACAGCTCTCTTCTGGAGCTTGAAAATGCGGTCAAATTGAGTCGCACAACGCGTACCCCAGAATGGAAGGGCATACCTGAGGTGCGACTCAAAAAGTGCATAATAAACAGTTTTAGCCACTGACAAGTTAAGCTCCTTACCCCCGGTGTTTTCAGGTACAGATAGCGTGTTATAATCTGCCAGATATATTTTATTTGACGGATAGCAGAAAAACGCGTATCTTCACCTATAGATAACAGTATCTATTAGATAAATTAAACTTATCTCCCAGATATCCTACCTGGCGTCCGAACTGCCAAATAGTGCTTTATTTGTCGGATAAAAATTTGACGCATGAGCAAAGGCATGAGGAGATATTGATTTTATTTGATATTTGACAAAATTGCTTAACATAACCAAGACATTGTTATTATTGAAGATTTCGTTTATTCCAATAAATTCGATTTTAGATTATTTGGAAAAGACTTACCTATTCTCAGTATGTAGGCTATAATCATTTTAGAACGTATGGGGTATAAACACCAATAAACACATTGAAATGGTGCAAAAAGCTATTGTTGCTAGTGCCGGACTTTATAAGGACTGTTACAAAATAAAGAGAGTCTCTGTTCTGTTAGAGCATCAGAACGAAGAGAATGCATTAAATTAGGATAATAGTGATAAAACAGTAACTTATAAATTATTTTATTTAAATCCTTTCAATTATAAACCATTACTACATATTATATAAAATGCTAATGTTTATCTCTGTCGTCTCTACTGAAGTAACGACTTGTTCTAGTTGAAAGTTGCTTTTTTTACTGAAAGATAGCTAAATGGCTCTTCTAAAAACTGTCGTCGCCGGATTTTTTGTTTTTCATTTAATTAAAAAAAATAAAAAGTATTTCTTTTTCCTTATCTCGTGGCGGATGTGCCAGGCTTTAACTAGTTTTTAATAAAGCTCCAAAGTAGGTAAAAAATAATTAAAACTTTTTAAATCAAACTATTTATTTCATTTTTAATTCGCATATTCATTAATATTATAACAGGAACCTTATAAAACCTGTTATTCAACTCACATTTGCTTTTATTTCTTTTGTGTTACAATTTTAGTTTAATTTCTTGCACTATGTACCTTATACCGTATGATCGAAAAAAAAACGGCATCCAGTTGGCTGGGAAATGATGTTCGATGATATTTCCCATATAAATTTACATATGAAATGACAGCAATCTTTATTTCATAGCCATTGCTGACGCCGAATTTTTTTCGATCATACGGTACATCTCTTCTCCATGCTGTTTTTTAAGTAACTCTCTAGCTAAACCTTGCTAAAACATCTGTATTGTGGTCCTTTGAATTCCAGTTAATTCAACTTTGTTTAGACAAGATTTTTCCTTTATTTTTTCTTTTTTTTCTGAAGTTCCATCACTTTGAGTTCTTAAAAATAAAAGTAATATGACAAAATTGTTTTTATTTAATTTTTTTTATTAAATAATTTGTACATATAATGTGTAAATGTAGCAATTATTATAGGTACTATTCATTTATTATTATTAAGACAAAAGTATAAGTGCATTTATCTATTTTATAAAATAAAAACTCAACTTAATTACTATCATTGATGCTATCCTACCTATTTCTTTACTATGAGAAGCCCTAGAACAACATATTTGTTATTACTAACAGTCTTATGCTATTTTTAATTTTCAATATTAATAACTTACCAGATGGCGGTTTTAGGATTGGTTTATAAATCTCTGCTTGCACTTTACCTGCTTCTTCCATATTTTCTATTATCAATTGTACTAAAATGTTAATATAATAAATATAACAGAATATCATGTAATTAAACTATAAATTACTTACAGATTATTTTTTCTTGTTTTAATTTCTTATAAATCGCATTCCATCAATAGATCTATTGCACCACCACCACTGCTGAAATTGAATTATCTTTCCCTTTTTCCATAAAGGTAAATTTAAATAGCCTATACCATAATAGGACTAGTTGGAGTTGAACACAAAATATATTTTAGTTGAATTTTATTGTTTTTATTTTCATTTTGACGATCTTTTGACAACTGAACAATAACCTCACTTTTTAATCTAACGATTTGAAATTCCGAGTTTCTGTCTCTGTCTGTTGTATCGACTTTTCATATATAACCATCTCAATTTCAGATATCTTATATTGGCAACACTTTCTCTACGGAGTGTCTACCGGTCCGTAGGCGGCCGTCCTCCAAATTGTTATCTATTGGATTATTTTGTATGAAAATACCCAAATGTTATATCCTATAGATATCAGGCTCTAGATTGTTTATCTTTTAGATGGTTATTTGTTAGATAAAAGTTATTTATTTATAACTGAAAAGACCGCGCCTTAGAAACAGATCTTAATGCAAAACAGGCAGAGCTCAATTTTTTCGACAAAGCTTCGATATGCATGTCCCATTTCAGAGAATTGTCCACAACAAGCCCTAAGAATTTTACAGATTTTACGACGTCAATGGTGGTGTTGCTAAGTACAAAAGGCTGCAGCGAGGTTTTATACAACAAAGCTTTAGTTTTAGAAATGTTGAGACTCTGGAGGTTCGAATCGCACCAAGATTTAATGGTGATTAAGTCATTTGATATAATCCTACGAAGTGCCGTGACGTCCTTGTTGCTCCAAGTGAGGCTAGTGTCGTCGGCAAAAAGACATATTTTGCCACTTATGTTTATGTTAGCAATGCCAAAATATTCTAATGAAGTTGCGATGAGTTTTTTACGGCTATTAAGCTTTTTTGTACACTTCGCACTAAAACAGGTTGTAAAAAAAACAATGTTCGACTGCAAGATCTGCTGCATATTTTTAATAAATGCTGATATACGAGGTATGTTTTTTAAGTAAGTACCGTTTTGCGATTCCGCCGCCGCAGCGCTACGGTCGGCGTTCCGCGCATGCGCGCTGGTTACCTACATCTCTTGTCTATGCACAGACGCCAGTACAGTCTGATTCTTCATTGTATACGTTGTTTATTGAGTGTTTAAGATGCCTCCGACAATCGTGAGCCCCGCCGATTGTGAAGTACGGGCTGTCATACGATTTCTTAGTGCTAAAGGCGTAAAACCGATCGATATTCATCGTGAGATCTGTGAAGTTTACGGACAAACCATTATGAGTGATGGAATGGTAAGGAAAAGGGTGAGAGCATTTAAAGATGGCCGCACAAATGTGCATGATGAAGAACGGAGTGGGCGTCCTTCGGTCGTTAATGAAGATTCGGTGCAGAAAGTGGACAAAGAGGTGAAAGAAAACAGACGCTTTACAATTTCATCATTGTGCGACTACTTTCCTCAATGTTCTCGTAGTGTTTTGTATCGCATTGTGACCGAGAACTTGAATTACCGGAAATTGTGTTCACGTTGGGTTCCGAAAATGTTGATGGATTTGCACAAAACCCAACGTTTAGGCAGTGCATTGACTTTCCTTGAGCAGTACCACAATGAAGGTGAAGATTTTTTAGACAAAATTGTTACTGGTGACGAAACATGGGTGGCCTACGAAACACCAGAATCGAAACAACAGTCCATGGAATGGCGACATTCATCATCACCCAAAACAGTGAAGTTTAAGCAAACAATTTCTGCCCGGAGAATCATGTGCAGTTTTTTGGGACAGAAAAGGAGTATTGCTAGTGGAGTTTCTGCCTCGTAATGAGACAGTCAAGGCAGCATCTTATTGTGAGACATTGAACAATCTGCGCCGTGCAATCCAAAACAAATGACGTGGCAAGTTGAGTAAGGGTATTGTTTTGCTGCATGACAATGCCCGTCCACATGTGGCTAATCGGACCAAAGATCTCATCAAATCTTTTAAATGGGAAACTCTCGATCATCCTCCATACAGCCCTGATCTGGCGCCCAGTGACTACCATTTATTCCTGCACTTGAAGAAACACCTGGGCGGTCAGCGTCTTCAAGACGATAACGAAGTCAAAACAGTTGTGATACAGTGGTTAACCAGTCAGGCGGCAGAATTTTATGAGGAGGGTGTTGGAAAACTGGTGCCACGTTATGACAAGTGCCTCAATATTCACGGAAATTATGTAGAAAAGTAGATTAAGGTACAGGCTTTCATGTAAAAATAAAATTATTGCGATATCTTTGCACGTTTTTTTTTAATTCCAAAACGGTACTTACTTAAAAAAACATGCCTCGTACTTCACAGAATTTTCTTCTGATTAACTACTTGGTGTCATTTTAAAAACACCACTGGAACGCTAAAAATCAAACTCGTTTGATCATTGACATGATTTGTCGAGTTTAGACCGTCATATTACATTCATATGAAATGAATTCATGTGTGTTGATTTGTTGACTTGGCCTGTGTAAACGTATCTCTATTCAAAGCCACACATTGATTAAAAATTCTGTTTTTCAGATTCTGAGCGGATTTGACTTGCTGTCAGGCGGTGATATTACACGCGAACGTCTAGCAAACTACAAGAGATTGAGGGATTTCGACCATCAAGCCTATACCTTCAGATCTTTGGATCTGTCCAAAGAAAACATTTCAGAACCTTTATGCCACGACTGTTTTTGCTGTAACTTTAATATTGTCGCACTACAGAATGAAACAAATTCATCGGAGGTATATAAGTAAGTACCAATATGGTATACAGGATGTCCTCGGATTTTCCTTACTATACAGGGTCCGACAATAGTGCGTTGGGCATCTGTAGCTCCTAGAATAAAAAGCTTGGGATTTTTTTTTGAGTGCACACCTAAAGTATGTAAGAGGATGTATTTCAGGAAAATATTTCTTTGCAACTTCTACAGGGTGTCTCAAAAAAGTGTGAGTGGATTACGATGATTTTTTGAAATGGAACACCTCATATATTATTGCATTTTTGGCTTCCTTTCAGAGCACTTTACATAATCCTAAGATATGAGTAAATATATTTCGATAGTCTCAGAGATATTAATAAATTAAAAAAATATATTTTTTTTCCAGCCTTTCTTAAAAAAATTCTGAAAAATACAAGAACTGTCTGTCCTGAAATCAAAACTATATCAGGTATTGACTTTAGCAATGAATATAGTAATCTTGTATCATACAAGATGTTCGAAATTCTAAGCCAAACTTTCTTAAATATAAAATAATTTTTCTTCGTTTTTAAATGGAACATCCTGTATATAATTTTTTTAATAGATGGAGAATTAAAAAATGAACATTTTTTGTATATAGAGTACTTTAAAATAAGGGTAAATTTGATTAAGGTTTATTATACTTAAACCTTACCGTTTTTCAAATATTTTCAATTTTGTGAAATTGCAGTAAAAATTTTAAGGCTTCATTTCTCCAAGGGTATCAAAGTTTTTAATACTAAATATTTACTGAAGTTTATTTACTGATCAGTTATTGTGTTGCAGTAATAAAAATAATACTACCTTATGCAGAGTGTCTGAAAATTTATTTTAAATAATTATTAGCTTCAAACGGCAATAACTTGTTTAATTTAAATGGTATATACACCCTGTATATTTTACGAGAATCAGATGCACAATTTAATTGTCTATCAAATTATATTATACCATTTTTTACCTATTTCTTTAAGTTTCCGTAGAAAATGCATTTTCTTGTAATTTAGAACTTATTTATCAATATACCCATGGACTATTGACATTTTAGATTATTTTTAAAGATGTAACAAATTTTTAAAGAGTACAGATACTAATATTGTCGATATAATTCGTTTATTTCATTAAAAAATAAAAAAAAACTGTTTAAATATTTGTTAAAGAGGACCAATTAATATGATTCCAGTATTCAAACTACATTAACTGACTGTTTGCGTTGATTAATAATAATTGCTCCAAATACTAAAAAACTGAATTTTGCATGGGCATTAGACAGTGTGATAAAAAGTAACATCTTAAAAATGATATTTCATTTTTTAATAAATGCTTATTTATAACAACAAAGGCTTTAATTTGATAACTTATTATTATATTGATTTCTGACTCAAAAATCCACATTTATTTATAATAATTTATTAGCGAACACAATTAAGTATGTCATTAATTAGTATATGGGCGGAAATAATGGTGTTATATTTAATTAATGGTATACCCTTTTATAAAGATTTAAATAGTTTTCTTTTTGCATACAAATGGGCTAGTAATATTATCGTTTTGCTAAAAACGATAATATTACTAGTCTGTACATTTTGTACATTTGTTGCTTTAAAAACAATCTAAAATGTCAATATTCCATAGATATATTGATAAATGAGGTCTAATTTAGAAGAAAATGCATTTTCTACGAAAACTTGAAGGGATAGGTAAAAAATGGTATAATACAATTTGATAGACAATTTAATTGTGCATCTGATTCTCCTAAAATATATAGGGCATTCCATTTAAATTAAAGAAGTTATTGCCGTTTGAAGCTAATAATTATTTAAAATAAATTTTTAGACACTGTGTATAAGGTACTATTATTTTTATTATTGCAACACAATAACTGATCAATAAATAAACTTCATTAAATATTTAGTATTAAAAACATTGATACCCTTGGAGAAATGAAGCTTTAAAATTTTGACTACAATTTCACAAAATTGAAAATATTTCAAAAACGGTAAAGTTTAAGTATAATAAACCTTAATCAAATTTACCTTTATTTTAATCGTAGAAACTAAAAATGTAATAATATACAGGGTGTTCCATTTAAAAAAATACAACTTTGATATTTTTTATTTATTTGGGACACTCTGTATCTTGTAAAAATATTTTTAAATTGTAGCTCTAATAGTCCTTCAACGAACCCCAAACTTACAATTTGTAAAAATCTTTTAAATCTTTAAAAATCGTTTAGCTACAATACTCCGTGTCGTATGTGGTGAACAACCCTGTATAAAACCGCAAATATCTACGGAACCATTTAAAATTTTAAAATACTCTATATACAAAAAATGTCCATTTCTTAATTCTCCATGTATTAAAAAATAATATACAGGATGTTCCAGTTACAGAACATTAAAAAAACGAAGAAAAATTATTTTATATTGTCACGGCCCATTTTGTGGGTTATGACTAGGGGCATAGCAAAAAATAAATAGTTCAATTTAATTTAATAAACAATTTAATTAACTTACGAATAATGCATAATTAATTATAAAAATAAATATGTACTTACATATTATATTTATGAACGAACATCATCACTGGCTCGGGGGTAGTGTCAGGGATTCGAACGTCAATGCCGGAATCCCGACCGCGACCTTATCAACAAAGTTTGGCGTAGAATTTTAAACATCCTGTATGATTCAAGATTACGATATTTATAGTAAAGCAAGTTCAGAGTATCTAAAGTCAATACCTATTATAATTTTGATTTCAAGACAATTCCTGTATTTTTAACGATTTTTTAAGAAAAGTTGAGAAATATTATTTTTTTATTTATTTATTAATATCTCTGAAACTATCGAATGCATTTACTTTTTTATTTTTGGATTATGTAAAGTGGTCTGAAAGGAAGCAAAAAGAGCAATGATATACAAGGTGTTCCATTTAAAAAAAATAACCCCAATCCGCTCACACTTTTTTGAGCCACCCTGTGGAAGTTAAAATACTTTCCTGCAACACATATTCGTACATACTTTAGCTTTTCACTTAAACAAAATTCTAGTTTTTATTCTAGGAGCTACTACCCCAGCCCGACGCGACGCACTATTGCCCGACCCTGTAGAAAAAAAAACATAAAAATGCATTATTTGTAAACGTTTTTGCTCGTTCTAAAATGGCTAATCACCTTAGTGGTTAACATAGTTTTGATAAAGAAAGATACATATAAGAACTCGTCTTCTGTATTTTCAGATTGCTGGCATACAGTGGCCAAACGATATTCGATTCCAAATCCGTCCAGATCCAACTATGCGGAGTGGTGGGTTGCCTAACCGATGACGTAAGCACATGCGGGGAAATCCCTTCCTCTGCATACACCACGAAATTCAGACAGATATCCATAAACAGCACTTACATGCCTCGCAATCCACAAGCTTTCTTCAGACCAATGAGCTTAAAAGGCGATTTGCTAACGATTGATAACGCGACTTACTCGGAAGTTGTGGATGAAGACTCTCTGGATGAAGTGATTTTAAATTTTACTGTTACAACGACTAGCGATAACGTAGTTTTGTTTGGTTTGTACGGCAGAGATGACTCTAGTATTGTTAGTATTAGCGCACTGTTTATAGGTGTGTTATTCTTAATCCAGAATATTTTTTAAATCAGTATATTTGTTAAGTTATTTAAATAATTTTGGTATACAATAAAAAAATTTACAATTAAATCATCATTTATTTTTTTTATTACAAACTGGCTAAATTACTGCCGGCGGTATAGACCTTACATACCGGCGGTATAGACCCTACATACCGGCGGTATAAACCCTACATACCGGCGGTATAAACCCTACATACCGGCGGTATATACCTTACATACCGGCGGTATCGGTTTTACGTATTTATTACCATTGAATGCCGCCGAACGAGGTAAAATGCGGCGGTTGTTGCTAAATATATAAAGAATACCGGCGGTAATTTTTTAGCAAATTTTAAGTGTTATTGTTTTTACCAACGTATATTAGGCGATTAGGCAAACAAAAACTACATTTTATTGCATACAAAAATATCGACAGCTCAATTCAAGTCAAAAAATGAAAAGATATTATTTTATGTTATCATTTTGGCGGTATTTGATGTTTAAAATACAGTATACCGCCGTTGGGTGGCTTTTGTCTACCAGGTTAAGTGCATGCCGCCGGCAACGACAAATTAATTCAATTTTCCACCCGCATTTACAGATATTGAAATATCATGCCGCCGGTTGACGGTATTTTTTTGTATTCTCTAATACTAAAACGCCGACGAATGATTAGCCATCAGCGCGTTTTCATTGAAGAATGAAATAAACAGGAAATAATAAAAGAATTATTTTTATATAATATATTATTATAATAAAAACACAAAACCATAAACACAAAGAAAAACATGTCATAAATTTCTAAACACAAAACACAACATTCAACATTAAAAAAAAAATGACTAAAATTTAAAACGATAAAAAATGTCTAAAAAGTAACAATATAAAAAAATAATTAATTATTAATTAACTAAGCTTAATTTAAGTCCAATAAATGCAGCTGTCGTGCTCTAAACAAAATGTCGGTAACTGTTCTCCACCAGGTGGCGTGACTTAACAACAAGTTAAATAATAATAGTAATAGTAATAAAACGTTTATATATCACATAACTCAATCAAGATTAAAACAGAGATAAAAATGATATGTACAAGTTGAAAAAAGTTTTTTATCTTTACATTAAAATGCTATTTCAGATAGAATAGACAAATAATTATATGAAGATAAATAATAATAATTCTAAGAAAAAGCTTAGTAAATATAAAATTAAGCTGGAAAATATTCTATTTTTGGAATGTTAAAAAAATATAAAAGGATATAGTCAAATTTTTATAAAAAAAAATACCTAACGTAGTATAATTAAAAAGGAAATAATATGTTGGTAATTAGCTTCAAAAAATCTTCATTTTTCCTTACAGAAAATGTAGTTAAGAATTATGGGTAAACAAATGCTTAGATTTAGATGAGTTACTACCGTTTGGGTTTCAGTAGCTTGTTTGTAGTTTCAGCCTTTGCTGTTGACTACTGACAATATTTTATGTCAACTGGAGATGTTTAAATAAGCACTGTATCTCAGAAATACTGTATGATCAAAAAACGGCGTCAAATACGGCTGGGGAATGACAATAGATGATAATTTTGGCGAGGTCAATCTCTAGATGTCATTAAAATAGGATAAAACGTTTCCAGACAAATAAATCTATTTCCAAGAAATTATTTTTTGTTAAATTTTAAACTGCACCATTTATAAATCATTTTTACATGGTATAAAAATAAATTACAACCCTTTTAAGGCCAACTGGCAGTACGTGCCATAAAAAAAATAAAAAAGAGCAATGTCTAGGGCTTAACCTCGCCAAATATATCATTGATTGTCATTCCCGGCCGTCTTTGACGCCGTTTTTTTTTTCGATCATACGGTTATAAACCCATGAGGAGATTCAAAATAGAATAGACTTTGAATTTAATCCACTGTGAGACGCTTGAAACTACCGTCGATGCCTATGCCGAGTTCTTCGTTCATTTCCGAAACTAGGGGGCAGGATTTTTCGTCTATCTCTATGTACATGTCGTCTAGAGCTAGGATAGAGTCGCGTTTCTCTTTGAGCAGCTTCTTGAACTTGTCCACCATTTCGGATAGAGGTACCTCGCCTCCGTACTCTTTGGGAAGGATTTTTTTGTCTATTTTGCTGTAGAGTTCTTCAACAGATTTGTACATCTAAAATACAACAAAAAATAAGCATGTTAGGTTTATTGTATATATTTTAGAGAAAATACAAAAATTTGTTATACATATAACTGTTTTATGGATCATTTTATTTACGCAAGAATGTTTTGAATTAATTTTTTTAAATGGTTACTTACAAATATTCTATTTTTTAATTTTTCATTCAATAGTGAGATAGCAAATTCTATGAGTTTAATAGCACTAGAAGAAATGTTTAGGAAGTGGTTGGATTTGTGTCTCATTGGAGTGGTATTCTGAAACAAAAAAAAAATATAAATAATATAAGTAGATAGTACACAAAATATTTCGATTTTGATAAGGTAATTAAATCAAGAAAATTACCATTTTTATATAAGGCAAAGAAAATTAATATACAGGGTGAGTCTTAAATAAGTGCAAATATTTTCAAGGCTGGTAGATCTCGATAAAAGAAGCATATTTTCTCTTTACCGTTTTTCAAATAAATCTAAAATAATTTACTTTAAAAATTTAAAAAACCACCTACCTACGTTGCCATATTATTGTTGCGGACCGGTGTGGACTCGACCTAACCTAACTATATGGATGACCTTAACATCGCATTAAAGAAAAGACACCGTAATGATTCATTCGAAGATTCGAGAAGAATCGAGTTCCACTGGAATGGAGTAGTACATACGAGAACAATCGAAACCTTTTCTATGCACCTAACGATCTATGGACTATTCTAGAAATATTTAGCTGTAAGTATAAAAGCCGGCGGCTGTGGCCTAGAGGGGGCAGTTATAAATAGACGAGTGCAGTTGACGCGCTAAAAATTCAAAAATAAATTCATAGTTATAAATCGTTTGTAAATAGTTCTTTAAGTCTTTTATCGTTATTGTTTTTGTTAATTAGTGTTAAATAATAGAAATTTCTTCACCTGTTCTTGTTGGCCTACCGTTCATTCGTCCAAGAATCTACAGGGCAAACTCCAGCCAGCATCGTTATGGGACAGGAAGTGCGCCTACCCTGTGATCTGAAATTTGGTTGCCGACCGGGAGAAGAAGTTGCCGGAGAAGATTATGTCCACACATTACGTCAAAAAATGGACGACATCCATCAGCGAGTCCGCCTAAATATTCAAAAAGTGCTAGTGACCGAATGAAGGAACACTACGACATTCAAGCTGAGCATGGAGGATACCAACCAGGGAAGTTGGTGTGGCTATACAACCCGCAGAGACGTCGTGGGTTATCTCCGAAGCTACAATCCTCGTGGGAAGGGCCATACGAAGTCATGGATAGGATTAATGACGTCGTATACCGTATCAGAAAATTGCCAAAAGCAAAACCGAGGGTAGTCCATTTCAACCGTTTGAGCCCCTACCAAGGCGAAATAGAAGATCGTGCTGGGACAGTGAGAACCTGCAGCTTTAATCCCCCTGATTCGGAGATGTCCTTTGACGATTTCATGGCCCGATACAACAGCAGTGAGAAGGTTCGCTATGGTGTAACCAAAGAAGATGAACGAGACCTCTTTTCCGTGCCTCCTGATTATTCGCTCGCTCATTGTGTGGCCCGAGATTTGCGGATGTCCAGAGGAATCGCTGCGACGTTCAATGAGAAGTTTGGGCGTGTCGGAGAACTACGCCGACAGGATCCAGAGGTTGGAAGCGTCTTGAGGCTAACCGACAATGCACATGGTCAAGCAAGACACATCTTCTACCTGGTCACCAAGGAATGGTCCCCGAGTAAGCCGACTTATCTCAATCTATGGAAGACCCTGATTGAACTGAGAGAAGCCCTGCTAAACAACAACATTGCACGATTAGCCATTCCGAAGCTGGCGTGTGGACTCGATGGTTTGAGTTGGCGTACAATCCGGAACATGATTGAAGTCTTGTTCGGGATTGAAGATGGGAATGATTGAAGTATTACGGGAATCGGGATCCTTGTTTGCTGCTACAACCCAAAGCTGAGATCGGGAGAGAAAACTGTAGACTGCTATTTCTACCAGACTTCGCAATGTACCAGGGGCCAGCTTTGCAAATACCTTCATCCACCGTGTACATCTCGAGACGAGCATGTACCTAAGAAGGGGGCAGTGTTGCGGACCGGTGTGGACTCGACCTAACCTAACTATATGGCCCGCCCTCGGATGACCTTAACATCGCATTAAAGAAAAGACACCGTAATGATTCATTCGAAGATTCGAGAAGAATCGAGTTCCACTGGAATGGAGTAGTACATACGAGAACAATCGAAACCTTCTCTATGCACCTAACGATCTATGGACTATTCTAGAAATCTTTAGCTGTAGGTATAAAAGCCGGCGGCTGTGGCCTAGAGGGGGCAGTTATAAATAGACGAGTGCAGTTGACGCGCTAAAAATTCAAAAATAAATTCTTAGTTATAAATCGTTTGTAAATAGTTCTTTAAGGGATTATCGTTATTGTTTTTGTTAATTAGTGTTAAATAAATAGTGTTTAAATAAATTGTGACTTTCTATCCACACGGAACCGACGAAAAACGTAACATTATTAACAAATTATATCTTTTAACTAAAAACTAATAAAATATCCAAAATTCTTTACAATAAATTTCAAATTTTCAATTTTTTGCAAAAAAACCTCATAATTGTGTTTCTGGAGTCGAAATATACTACCCCTAACAATATTTGCAGTTATATAAATAAAAATATGATGATTTGGGTAAATATTTTAATTTAAAGAATATGTTAATTACGAGGCATGTTTTTTAAGTAAGTACCGTTTTGGAATTAAAAAAAAACGTGCAAAGATATCGCAATAATTTTATTTTTACATGAAAGCCTGTACCTTAATCTGCTTTTCTACATAATTTCCGTGAATATTGAGGCACTTGTCATAACGTGGCACCAGTTTTTCAATACCCTCCTCATAAAATTCTGCCGCCTGACTGGTTAACCACTGTATCACAACTGTTTTGACTTCGTTATCGTCTTGAAGACGCTGACCGCCCAGGTGTTTCTTCAGGTGCAGGAATAAATAGTAGTCACTGGGCGCCAGATCAGGGCTGTATGGAGGATGATCTAGAGTTTCCCATTTAAAAGATTTGATGAGATCTTTGGTCCGATTAGCCACATGTGGACGGGCATTGTCATGCAGCAAAACAATACCCTTACTCAACTTGCCACGTCTTTTGTTTTGGATTGCACGGCGCAGATTGTTCAATGTCTCACAATAAGATGCTGCATTGATTGTCTCATTACGAGGCAGAAACTCCACTAGCAATACTCCTTTTCTGTCCCAAAAACTGTGCACATGATTTTCCGGGCAGAAATTGTTTGCTTAAACTTCACTGTTTTGGGTGATGATGAATGTCGCCATTCCATGGACTGTTGTTTCGATTCTGGTGTGACGTAGGCCACCCATGTTTCGTCACCAGTAACAATTTTGTCTAAAAATCTTCACCTTCATTGTGGTACTGCTCAAGGAAAGTCAATGCACTGCCTAGACGTTGGGTTTGTGCAAATCCGTCAACATTTTCGGAACCCAACGTGAACACAATTTCCGGTAATTCAAGTTCTCGGTCACAATGCGATACAAAACACTACGAGAACATTGATAAAAAGTAGTCGCACAATGATGAAATTGTAAAGCGTCTGTTTTCTTTTCTTTTCGTCCACTTTCTGCACCAAATCTTCATTAACGACCGAAGGACGCCCACCCGTTCTTCATCATGCACATTTGTGCGGCCATCTTTAAATGCTCTCACCCATTTCCTGACCATTCCATTACTCATAATGTTTTGTCCGTAAACTTCACAGATCTCACGATGAATATCGATCGGTTTTACGCCTTTAGCACTAAGAAATCGTATGACAGCCCGTACTTCACAATCGGCGGGGCTCACGATTGTCGGAGGCATCTTAAACACTCAATAAACAACGTATACAATGAAGAATCAGACTGTACTGACGTCTGTGCATAGACAAGAGATGTAGGTAACCAGCGCGCATGCGCGGAACGCCGACCGTAGCGCTGCGGCGGCGGAATCGCAAAACGGTACTTACTTAAAAAAACATGCCTTGTACATTATACAGGGTGCCCCAGTTCAAACGAAACAAGGCAATTTAAAGGCATTTCTGGTGTGTAAAGGACAAAACGGTGAAACATGTCAACTTTATTTTCGAACGGGAAATAATGAATAATACACAAAACGTAGTAACCTGCTTTGAAACAATTGTGGCGATTTACTGTTCCGTAGATGAAAAATATACATTCATCCGAAAAGCACATGTTGAAAAGAAGACGTGTACTAGCCGATAACAAAAAAATAATATATACAAAAATATAAACAAGTTTTTGGTAGGTAAAAAATTGTTTTTATTAATATCTTATCATCTTTTGAGGCAGTAATGCTAAATCTTTTTCATCTTGTCATTCAGTTTGGAAGTATTCTTAATATTTTGTACGGCTTACTGTGCTTAGTATTATCGTCAGAGTATTTAGTATTATTGTGAATTGACGTGATGGTTTATTCTACTGCAGATAAAGTTGAGATAATTGAAACTTTCTTTATTCATGACAGATGTGGCAATAAAACGGCACACACAGTTATTTAATTACCCACATCCAGATAAACATGTCAATAGAAAGTACGTGCTGGAATTAGTAGCTAAATTTAGAGAAACTGGAAGTGTTCTTACAAAGAAGCGAGAAGTTCCACCTGGTGTAGTTAACAATGAGGCAATGCAAATAGTAGTTCTGGGGCAAATCCATGCAGAACCAAGAATGAGTGTTAGACAATTGGCAACAGCCACAGGAATAAGTAAGAGTAGTGTTCACAGGAAACTAAAGTTCCACAAATTCCATCCTAACAAACTTCATCTGGTTCAAGAATTGAACGAAGATGATTACGACAAACGATTACAATTCTGTGAAGAATTAAGTGAAATGCTCATTGCTACTCCACGTCTTCTTTTCAACATGTGCTTTTCGGATGAATGTACATTTTTAATCAATGGAACGGTAAATCGCCAAAATTGTCTCTACTGGTCTGATACCAATCCTAGAGAATTCCTTGAGGTTCATACTCAGTACCTGGAAAAAAATAATGTGTGGGCTGCAATCTTTGGCGACTGTCTAGTTGGCCCGTTCTTTCTGGATGGAAATCTAAATGGAAATATGTATATGGAACTTTTAGAAAATGCCATAAATCCCAGCATTACACAAATAATTGAGAATGAAGATCACTATGACGAAAATCAACTTGTGTTTCAACAAGATGGAGCTCCTCCACACTATACTGTGCCTGTGCGGCAGTATCTTGATGAAATATTTCCCGGTCGGTGAATTGGAAGAAAGGGACCCTTTCTTGAATGGCCAGATATGTCACCGGATTTGTTAACCTTTCAAATGATGTGCTACTCGACCCCGCATTAGATTTAAAATATTAAGGGTGGATGTCACCCCCGCGTGGGATTTGAATTAGGGGCTTCAAAAATAGTCGCATCTTATTTCCCCTTCGAAAATAAAGTTGACGTGTTTCACCGTTTTGTCCTTTTCACACCAGAAATGCCTTTAAATTGCCTTGTTTAGTTTGAACTGGAAACCCTGTATATTTTTGCTTTCGAGTTACCTGTATGCATCTAAGTATATTTCTGACATCTGTCAAACTCCACAACGATATGTGCGCCATCTGGAATCCGCTCTCATCGTTGATGTAGGTGTATCCGTTGATTTGGTTGACTTCGTCGTCCATCAATGCCTCTGTTACCAGACTGTGCACTTTGATCATGTGTGCGGAGGTGTATTTGTGAGGATCAAATTTTCCCGCACAACTGAACAGTACCTAAAACCACAGAAGACAAAGATGATATCAATTAGACATATAATTCGTCAAAAAAATATTAAAACAAGTTCCTATAAACATGGGCATAGTTTTAAAGATACAAGATGTTGAAACTTTAAAAAAAAATAATTATCTTAAATGCCATTATTTTCTTTGAATTTGCGTTCATTTTAACCCATAAATTCCAAAGGTTAGTTTTTTTGGCTCACCCTAGTGTTCAGTATTTAAGACACTCGAAGAAATTTCTCAGGGCTTAAGAAAAAAATCAAAGATTTTCCTTGATTTAAGAAAAAACAATCTTCAGATGAAGAGCTGAGAAACAACGGCGAATGCAGATTCTGTGGGGAAAATGGGGGACCAGAACACCTCATCACTGAGTACGCCGAGACGACAACCCTTCGTGTCATAAACTTTGGTACGACTGATATTGGAGATGCAGAACTAAGCTCTGTAAAACTGTCTCAGATACTGGCTTTTATCAAAGCCCTGAGACTGTATGATGAGTTATAACTCAAGAAAGGGGGACACAGTAGATCTATAGGATTGCGGTGATTCTATATCTACAAGATTAATTTTAACTCACCAATCTGCCATTATCTCTTTCCAACAAAGGAACGAGATATCCTGCGTTGATGATTTCTGCCATGTCTTTGTCGTCGCAGTCTAAATTTTTGAACCATTGCGGGTACAGCTGCCTGATGATGAGGTACCTTTCCAACATCTCGCAGGCGAGAGGTACGCTAAATTTCTTGGTACGCAGAAATCGTAACAGAAATGGAGCATCTGCAAGTTGGATAACCAAAAAAACGTATTAAAACATTGACCTAGTAAATATAATAACACGTTATTTTTCTTAAAAAGCAATAAATACGAATCAAATATGAATTAAAAAAATATTAAAGATTAATTTATTAGTATTTATTATATTTTCTGTTTTTAAGAGTTATATTATGGTTGGTTGGTTGGTTAAATTGGTGAATATGACCGCTTGTCAAACTTCAATTAGCAGAATTGCCGTTTTGATAACACCCAGTCTGAAACCCGATCCCTAGGGATGGTACATTTGGATTGAGTAGAGGGAGATGGCCGATTCTACGCCAGGATCAAGGATCAGGCGCACTGCGCCTGCGCGTAAATCAGCTAGGAACATGTAAAATATAAATACGCTAATAAACAAGAATAAACAGGTTTGAACCGCTTTGAACAGCTTTAAAATAGAAATAAACAGGTATGAACAAAAAATGAACAGGTCTGTTGTTTTAAGCTAAAAAGCGGTTCAAAGCTGATCAAAAGCTGTTCAAACCTGTTTATTAGCGTATTTTACATGTTCCTAGCTGATTTACGCGCATGCGCAGTGCGCCTGATCCTTGATCCTGGCGTAGAATCGGCCATCTCCCTCTACTGCATTGTTAAGTATTTTTAATCCAGGGCCAGTCAACTGAGATATACGACCTTGAACGATCTGTTTTTGGGGTAGTAATTTCCT
Source organism: Sitophilus oryzae (assembly GCF_002938485.1). Classification (NCBI taxonomy): domain Eukaryota; kingdom Metazoa; phylum Arthropoda; class Insecta; order Coleoptera; family Curculionidae; genus Sitophilus; species Sitophilus oryzae. The sequence goes on along the minus strand of NW_022145793.1, from coordinate 868,326 downwards.
GGGGCGCTAGATGGCGTATTTTTATTTTAGTTTTTATAGTTGCCTAAAAATCGCGTACAAAATTGTTTTTGTAGTTGCCTAAATAGGCCTATTAATTATGTTCTGTCATTGTTCTGTATGGCTGTGTTTTTTTTCAATCTTCATTTTACAATCGTGATTTTGTATTTTTCATTTTTTTTGAACTTTGTTTTGTGTTTGATTTTTAAGATCTTTATTAAAGGTCTTTGATTTATCTAACAATTTTATTTAATAATCCGAGAAAGTGAGGTGAGGTAACCTAACCAAGTCCAAATATTCGTGAATTTTATTTTTTAACAAAGTAATATTTACTGTAATTTAATGTAATGGACTTAGTCACTTTCTCTTGTATTCCAACGATATTTGTTATGTGTTCTTAAATCTGGTATTATAGTAAATATTATACTTTTTAATCTGTTGTTTTATTTGTTTGTAAAATGCTTCGTGGTATAATTTTCTGTAAATTAAAATAAACTATTTATTGTAGGTTTTTATGCACATAAAATGATATAAGCAAACCATTTAACACTTTACAATAGTTTATACTGTTGCGGACCCGTGTGGACTCGACCTAACCTAACTATATGTTCCGCCCTCAGATGAACTTAACATCGCATTAAAGAATAGACACCGTAATGATTCATTCGTTCGTGAAGAATCGAGTCCCACTGGAATGGACTAGTACATACGAGAACATTCGAAAACCTTCTCTATGCACCTAACGATCTATGGACTATTCTAGATTTCTTTTGCTGTAGGTATAAAAGCCGGCGGCTGTGGCCTAGAGAGGGCAGTTATAGAGAGTGCAATTGACGCGCTAAAATTCAAAATAAATTCTTAGTTATAAATCGTTTGTAAATAGTTCTATAAGTCTTTTATCGTTATTGTTTTTTTTGTTAATTAGTGTTAAATAAATAGTGTTTAAATAAATTGTGACTTTCTATCCACACGGAACCGACGAAAAACGTAACAATACCTTTATATGTAAATCCTTGTTTTTTACCATTTGACTTGTTTGCCAACTTGGGACCAATCAGATGACTACACATTATTTTGTAGAAATCTGATTGGCTCTAACTGGCGAACAAGTCAATACGTCTTGCTTAAAAATAAATTGCATCTATTTAAATTAGCCGCCACCTTTGTTACTTTCCTGTGTGGCTAGATGGCGCCACTTCAATATACAGATTATAGATTTCTTTACAAATTTGAAACCGTTTTGAAACTAAAAAATGCATGGGAGTTAGAGTTCTTCTTTAGTGTGTTCTGTGTTTTAATCATTTGGTGACATTGAGGAAACGGAGAACTTTCGTTATGCTCTTCCCGGCAACATCTTCAAGTGAAACGATTCCGATTGCAAGCTTATAGGCATCTAAAGTGGATGGGATTGACGGAAGAAAACAAGTGCAAATTTTGTCAATCTGGAGAAGAAACTACAGAACACATTTTATGTTCGTGCGACAGATTGGCACACGTGCAGTTCTTTGTCCTAGACAATAATAGGCCTTTGACAACTCTTATGGAGGGTTCACTTATCTACTTGGAGAAGTAGATAGACTTTTTGAAACGGCTAGAACTGGAGAATGTAATTTAAGGATCGGAAGATGACCATAATAGATCTGAATAATATAATCCTTGAAATGTATGTTCACAGAAACGTAGAAAATCATTTGATAGCGTGTAAACAACTTGTTAATATTGAATCAGGAAGTTTGTTAAAAACTTAAAATACAAAGTCAACATACCCATTATTTTAGTGCACTAGCTTTTTAAAAACATGCAGGACAAAAAGCAAAACAAGTCTTTATTTGTTGATATAAGTACTATAAAAAATGATTTATTTCTTTGTGTAGTTGAAAATTGAAAATACTGAAATAGTTCAAAAAATATATTATAAAGTTCTTTTTTTAGCTTTAAGAACAAATAGACGGTGTAGAAAATAAAGTAATTAATTGATATAACTAGTAACTGTCTGGTATAATGATTTACATATTAGTCCATTTACTACATCTAAATAAATTCCGGTTAGTTCATTACTTAGTTTTCAGCAGATACGTCTGTTAAAAACCGAGTTAGGCAACGACAGGTCGACTTTTATTGGAGACATCGACACCTCGACAATACTTCGACTATGAAGTAAATGTCGACAATGTCGAGAAGGTTACAGGCGCAGGTTTGAAGTTATGATGTCCTGATTGATTAGAGATTGATTCATTTTCTCTTTGTTCAGTTAATTGCAGTACATTAAACTACTTGAGGTTTATAATTATGAGTTACTAAAAATGTTGAAATGTATCAGTAGTGCTACTTAAGCTGTTGCATTTTTGTTAAAATAAGCCCAAATATTTTTTCAGGTATATTTGCAACATTTTTTTAAAAAATATTTATTATATATTAGATGCTCCACCAATATAAAATTTCTCACATTCACTGGTATTTTGTATGTAACATTTTATGTTTGTTGTTCAGTGTTCAAAATGTGAGTCAAAATAGATGTGTATGTTTTTTAAATTTAATTTGAAACATCCTGTATATTATATTCGTTAATTGGCATATTGCTGTGGAATAGTTTAAAATACAGTAAAAAACAAATAAAATAAAATAAATGTAATGTATCTCTGTTGCATATTATTCTCTTAAGAAATCAGTGTATAGCACTCGTACTAAATAAGGCATATATTACAAATTATTCTATTGGTACATAAACGTATAATGTTTCTTATTAAACAAAAAAAAAATACAATTCGAATGTATAGTCCACTTCCTATTTGGAACGGTGAATCATATTTTATGTTTTTACTATAATTACCGTCTGCTTGCACGCGGATTCTCTGAACTAAATATCAACGATTCCATAAAAAAAAACTAAATTGTTTTATAAAGAGAAAGTTCCCAAGAAATCGACAATTTAAATGATTTGTAGAACTTGTAAAGTCAGTCTGGCGAAAGAATATTTGATTTCGACAGATATAACATCCGAAAAACGACAGAAAATACGATTTACTTGAATTAAAATGACAGAAAACTGACATTGTCATATATCTTCTCGCCGGACAAACCTTATTTACTATTCTGTATATTTTTTCAGATTTACACTTTGTTTACTGCTAGTATACCGGCTGTAGACATCAGAAACTATAGACCAATGAGTCTATTAACAGTAACATTTACAAAAATAATAAACAGCAGAATGTTGCACAATCACGAGAACAAGCAGGCTTTAGAAGAGGCTTCAGCACGATTGATCACATACATACACTAAGTGAAACTATCAGTCAAACAAAAGAATACGAACTTCCACTAGCCATAGATTTTATAGACAAAGCAAGCAAGAAGCCAAAGCAAGACTAATGATATATAAAACAACCCCAGAAGGGTGACAAAGGAGTATGACAGGGAGACGCGATATCCCCAAAGCTGTTTACAGCAACACTAGAAGAAATCTTCCGTCAACTGGACTGGACTAACAAAGGATTAAATTTAACGAAGGCGTCCATTCTTCTCAAAGAGACGACCTGGTTTAAATTAAAAAGAAGTAGAAAAAAGACTCAAAGTCTCGGTCTCAACGTTAATATTACTAACGATATTACGTTAAACAGTGACACGTGTTTCGCTCATACGAGCATCATCAGACCTAACAAGGGAGAGCCCAAATAAATAACAAATAATAAAAAGGTCGTCGTAACTTACAAATACAATTATTAAAGTCAATCCACACACACGTTCACATTTTACATATTAAATCAACCATCTAAGATTCGCTGATGACATAGTTCTAATTGCTAATAGTCCTGAAGAACTACTAGCCTTGTGTATGAATTTTTAAAGTATCTCAACCTAAGACGTTTATGGATGTAAAGAACCAGATGGCGGGGCGTATTTCACAGTCTTTTACTACAGAAAAATATTTTTTGTTACTCTGAATTTTGAAGCGACCAATAAAAACAGAGAAAATAAAAATCGATAATTTTCGGACTGTGCCAATTGGTTACTAATCGACCAGATACTTTTTGTCTATTAGATATCCTATAAAAGCTGGTAATTATACAATTCGACCATTGTAAATACCCGACAAACTTCGCAAGGGCGACGAGGCCGATGCTTTTCACTGATAAGAAAAAAAAATGTTTGTTTAGATAATTTTCGAGATATTTTTTCTTTCTGAATACACATTTTTAAAGTATTTTATATTCTTTGTCCGCTTGATCTATTATACTGGTTGCACGTATCGAGGTTCGGTTTCTTCTTGTTTTAAAAAATGTTCTTATTTCTTTGTAGTTGTAGTGGTTGTAGTGTAAAATTAGATTAATTTTATTAAGTTTAATTATAATGTTTAGTGTAGAATACCAGAAATAGTTTAGTAGTGTTTTTATAGTTTATTATTTTGCAGTTAAGTAGTAGGTGAAAGGATAATTTGGTTATTTTTTCTTTTTGTTTGATTAATTAGTAAGTTTGATAATTGTTTCAGTGTAGAAGTGGTTGAAGTAGTGAAGAAGTAGTTGTGTAGTGTTTTTATAAGAGATTATATTAGTTTATTTTGTAGATGAGTAGTAGGTGAAGGTATTTTTTCTTTTTGTTTTTCTTCTAATTGTAGTAATTCTATTAAGTATTGTGATAGATACACTATATTTTCCTTCAACTTCGTTGAAAAGTGCGTTATCATATAATTTTGGTTTTCTGGTAGTAGAATATACGAAAAAAAAATCTGATCAAATTTATTTTAAATTAAATTAATCGAGTTTTATTAATCAAATTAATCTAGTCCAATAATTGTAAATACCCGGGCGGCCGCCCGGGGCGCCGAACGTGAAGGGCGCCACGCCAGCACCTAAATTTTTAAAAAAAAATTGTTAGTGGTATTTTACTTATAACTGAAAAGCTATCAACTTTTTGTAAATAACCCTTCTTTCTATAATTCTTGTTTTTATGAATTTTCTCTAAACGAACTGTTTTGGGTCAAGAGCCAGCAAAAGTGACAGTTTTAGACTGACCGCTAAAAATTGCACTTTGTCTACTACCCACACCCTTTATTTGTTAATGGCTGATCTGCCCTAAAATTATATGAGACAAATATTCATTCGTAAGAAGCTAATTCGCCCGGTCTCAATATTTCCCTTCCGCTGGTCCTGTACAAGATACAAGAACTCCTACAGAGACAAACTTAAAACTAACAGATCGACTAAATCTCAAAAAAGTAGAAGAAAAAGAATCAAATGAAAAAACAAACAGTAGTCTCACCAGTTCTGCATCTTTTAATATTAGGATGTTTGTTGATCCACTCTCTCATCTGAGTCAAAGATTGTTCCCTGATATTGTCATCTTCTCGAAGTTCTTCCAAAGCCTTTTTCTTTTCTTCTGTTGGTAAATTACAAATATACTCTTCTTGTTGCAAATGTCCGCCCAGTCCCATCTTGTTTGGAGTTAATTTTCTTATTCTAACTGAAAATAAAGAAAAATTTAAGCAATTTAAAAAAAATAGAGGAGCAAATCAATAAGTGACCGAAATAATATTAAAATCGTTGGTTTCTCATAATCTATACTATCTATACCAATATATAAAATCCTTAAGTGACTGACTCACTGATTAATCACGATCCTGCTCAAACCACTCAACGTAAGAAGCTCAATTTTGACAGACAGATTGATTCTAGGGTGTAGAGGTCCGATAAGAAGGGATTTTTCGAAATTCCAGTTCGAAGAGGGTAAAACCACCCCTCAAATATTACAATATTTTTCAACTAATGATTAAATGTTTTATGAACATCTTCTAAAATTATAACTATGTACCTTTAAAAAATTTCGTTATAGCCGAAATATAAACCGGTCATAAAACTATGCTCGCTACCGTAGTTAAACTCATCTAAATTTTTTTTAACAGGAATAATAAATTATAATGCCAGTTAGACCTTTGGAAGATATCAAAATAATTTACCTTTTTATTTTTTTATTTGGAATTTCCACAAATTACACTTTCTAACGCTTTTAGAATAATTATATACTAATTTTTTCGTTTTCTCGCCATTTAAACACGTTTATTTGTAGGTATTCGTTATTTACGAGTTCTCTGGCGGAGCCAAGAACTATAGAAAATGTAGAACTTACAGAAATATTAAAAAAAATAAAAAAATACCAATTATTCAAAGTTGTAGACATAGAACTGCAAAATAAAATGCAATTATTTAAAGAAAAAATAAAAAAGTGAATAAAATAAGTACAGAATATTGTGTTATGTTTTTACTTACACATTATCACGACCGATATGTGGGGCACAAAATCATTTTGCAATGGTACTAGTATTGTCGCCGGTAGTAGTACCAAAACAAAAAGAACGCTTGCAAAAACGGAATAATCGTCTCTACGTGCTAATGACTGTCCCGGCTTTATTCAAACTATAATTTAATGTGTAATTACTTTTTCTATTTTAGTTGTGTGCGGTTTCGACCGCTCGGGAATCGCGGCATTGTTAATATATGCACACAGATTTTTTCAACAGTCATTTATTTTGTCGACATTATATTTAGCCACTGAATAATAATCGTTTGGCATCGAAGAACTGACGATACAGTGATAGAAATAATAGAAAATGATAATGAAATTAGTGAAAGTGAAAAAAAATGTAGTTCAAGGATTTGATTAAAATTTCAGAAAAAAATAAGAAAAATTGGAAAAAATTCTTGAAAAAATCTTTTTTTTTGCCACTGGAAGAAAATAAAAAGTGCTGATGTGATTTTTCATTTAATCGACTCGTTTGAAAGTTATTGAAGGTGTAGCAGATTTAGTCAATAAAAAAATATTATCTAAAAAGTTATAACGGGTGCGTCTCAAAAGTGGCTCACCCCTATAACTTTTTTATTTTATCAGATAAAAAATCGAGTTTTTAGCCATTATTTCGTGATAAAATATAAAAAATTGTGGAAGTTATCATATACGATTTGAAGCTGAACTTTTACCTTTAATAACTTTCAAAGGCGCAGATTAAATGAAAATTCATATCAGACCTTTTTTAAGACCATTCAATTTCCTACAGGAATATGTTTTGATTTTTACAATACGCTCATTTGTTAGAACGCAATAAAATTTCCAAAAAAAATTCCCCGTGTTATTAATGCTCTTAATGTTAATATTAAGATCTCAAACTTTACCAGAATTTATTTTCATCATCGTGAACGATATTTTCACGGTAATTAAAAGAAATTTTTTTTGGTGCACCCTAGCAGGCATACATAACTAACATCTACTATCTACACTACATATATACATCTAAGATGCTTGAGCAATACATTTATTTAATGAATAGGTTGGATGGGTATGGTATTCGAGGAAGGGCTTTAGAAGTGATGAAGTCATACTTGTGTGGGCGAACACAGCAGGTTATTGACTTTGATTTGAATGGCAGAAAAATAGTTTCTAACAAGGTAATCATTGAAAAGGGGGTACCGCAAGGTTCAATATTGGGTCCACTTCTTTATATACTGTATACAAATGAGGTGCCCCACATTATTCAGGAACAAACATATGCTGATGATACGACTGTGCTTTTCAGTGCAAGTGATGTCCTTTCACTCTCAACCAGAGTCCCATTGGCTGTGTCCGATTTGTCGAAGTATTTTCACTCTATTGGACTATCTCTCAATATATCCAAGACACAGTGTATGTTATTTAGCAATCGATACTCAATTTTTTTACCTTTATCCTCCAGCACGAGCAACAGGAAATATGTTCAGTAAATAGCGTTTCATTTCTTGGTTTAACGATCGATAGACGTTTGGATTGGCTTCACCATATTGAAGTACTGGCATCTAAAACTTCTCAGTTCTGCTATACGCTGAGAGTAATATCGGGGTCCGTGGGGATCGATGCTGCTATGTCAGCTTACTATGCTTTTATCTATTCCAGATTTAAGTATGGTATTATTTTTGGGGAAACTCCACGGAGGTGGAAGGAATATTACGAATACAGAAAAAATGCTTACGTAGTATCTTCGGATTGAGTCAGCAAGAAAGCTGCAGGGAGATTTTTGTTGAACATAACGTTCTTACAGTTGTTTCCATGTATATTTTGGAGGCTGTGGTGTTTGTCCTGGAAAACTGGAATTTATTTGGACACCGTAGGCTCGAACATGAATATGATACTAGACACAGATTACAGCTGGTTTCGGATAAATATAATTTCAGCTATCTTCAAAAAAATATAGATTACTCTCTAATAAAAATATTCAATTCCCTTCCGGAAAATTTTACCTTGTCTATGCCTAAAAACAAAGTTAAAAAATGCTTAAACGTCTTTTTGTGCAGAGGAGCTTTTTATTCCCTCGCCGAATTTCTAAACAGTGATAAGAGCGCCCTGTGTCATATTTAACCATCGATTGTATATTGTTGTAAAAACATCCACACCCGTATGTTTTTACTTTTGTTTTGTATCATTTGATCTAAATTTGTTATTTATTGTAAGTATAATTTTGTGTTGTTATCTGTCTATACATACATAGATTTAATTCATTATTAGTATTATTTTCATAAAATATTTAATTTTAATATTACTATTTATTTTTGTTCATATAGTTCATTTTTTGTTGAAATATGCCGTTATTTTCTTTTAAAAATTTTTACTGACATTGTTTCCATACCCTTTTTTGGGTTTCTTTTTGTATTCTACAATAAGGAAATAAATAAAGCATTATATATCTATCTATCTATTCAGAGTGTTATTTTCTATCGAATAAAGTAACGAAAATTTGACTCGAAATACCAAGTGTGTGGTATCAAATTATTCGTAAAAAATGCTTTTTCCAAATATGCTAATGAGCCACAACCGTTCCATTTGAAAAAATTGATATATGATTAAAAATACGATTTGGGCATTTTTTAACCAGCCAGGACAAGACACTAAAACATTAGACGATCAAATCTATTTTTCCAAGGCTCCTTAAGAATTAGTGTTTTTAATGAAGCCATGGCACTCTAGATTGAAATTTAAAATACGATTTTTTATTAAGCGAGGATGTCAAAAGTTGACATATCATATGTCATTGTATTCAGAATGTCATTTTCTATCGAATAAAGTAAAAAAATACCGAGAGCGCGATTTAAAAATCAAAAGGTGTAATATACAGTGGAATGGTATGCAATAATACAGTGGAATCGTCATGGACGCAAGCAGTGAGATTTTTAGGAATATTTTTTTATTTTTCTCTGAAACGGTATAGAAATTTGAAAATGAACTGGTATAGGAGTTTTAATACGATAACTGCAAGACCAAAAGTACCAACCTAAAGTGTATTGAACTTTCAAAATATCTTTTATCTGCCATTGCACTGATATCTTGGTGGAACGAGACTATGTACACAGTGTGGAGTTATTTATAAAAGTGCACATTTATTCGACGGCACGACAAACGTACGGTACTATAAATAATCGCAAGATGTAGGTCAAGTGGCGGTACCAAGGCATCGAAGTCGACCGCCAAAGAAAACGAAGAAAGCATTTTACTTTCTTCAATTTCGTGATGGTCACTTTCTCGCCAAGACGCGACAACACTCGAGTCCACTCGAAACTTTGCGAAATGCTGAATATAAAAGGCGATCAGTGTTTATTTATGAAATTAATTTAACGGATAATATGGAATGGCTAGAAATAGAAATAGAACATACAGGGTGGTCCGAACTGTATTCCGGAAACTTCGGCAGCAAATTCTGCAGATAAAAATATGTATAAAAGTTCTTGTAAATGTATGTTCTAAAACGCTTAGTTCGGAGATACAGGGTGTAGAAGTTTCATTTTTATTTTGATTTTTTCCAAATAATTTCTGAAGTAACGTCAATATTTGGATGAAAATTTGTGTCTAGGTGTTTTTTGGCATGAGAAATTTGATTTTGATACCAATATGTGTATCATTTTTTCAATCTGTCTGTCAAAATTGAGCTTCTTACGTTGAGTGGTTTGAGCAGGATCGTGATTAATCAGTGAGTCAGTCACTTAAGGATTTTATATATTGGTATAGATAGTATAGATTATGACAAACCAACGATTTTAATATTATTTCGGTCACTTATTGAAAGCGTGTAGAATTATTGTTTCAACTTTTCTTTGTCATAGTTTCGAGAATACGTTGACCGGTGAACGTTATTTACGTTTTTGAGAGAACGGTTTTCAAGACATGTTAGAAAATTTAAATTTAGATACACGCGCATCAACATGACTTTCATTATGACACCCCCTCCCACAATGAAAGAAATGTTAAAAATTTTCATAATTATGAGACGGGCATTTGGGATAAAAAAAACACTTTCCTGTAATCTTAGATGTATGTATGATGTGTTAGAACCAAGATCGGGACTACAAGGAGGCCATTTCAATCTTCGTAGTTCAACCTCATCCAGGTACTCGTTCATTACTCGTACTCCTAACTCGTTACCGGGCGCAATGTGGGGCCTGGCATTATCATGCATCAGTATAAACTGATTTCCAGTGAAAAGAGCAATGCAACTTCTTGGAGGACATCCTCAATATAACGGTGGACATTGAGAGTTCCATTTTCAATAAATTCAACATTGTAAAAATATCAGTACTTTATTTAAAAATGTGTAGCTCATAAAAGAATAGAGATAATAGGATAATTCAAAAAACGAAATGTTAGGAATACATTTAAGATTACAGGAAAGTGTTTTTTTATCCAAAATGCCCGTCCCATTTTTTCAACAGGGTGTTTTGAATTTATTGCAAAAAACGAAGTTTTGATTTACCCCAGTATAAACCCATCTAACCGAAATATATAAGCCATTAAAATAATAAAAAATAATGCCAACAAATTTATATACAAACTAATAGCATAAGCATAAAAATCGGATTACAAATTCAAAAGTTATGAAACAACAAACTTAGTCAAAATTTTAGGGTGGCGGAATTTTGTGCCGGGGAGTTTATATTTGGAACAACAATCGCCAATATATACAAAGAAGCCAAAGTAAGAGTAATGATATATAAAACAGCTCCAGAATTCCCAACTGGCAATAGAGTACTGTTGTGAACATACATTTAATATGGTTATATGTATATGTATATTCGACAAATTGTATAAAATATTATTTTTACCCTTATTCTACGGCTATGCCTAAAGAATTTAAGGTACGAAAAATACCATCAACATTATTATTCTTCTCAGAAAGATGGGTGATGCAAATAAACAGAACCATTAGGCATGCTTAAGGAAATAAGTAAAATTAAATCATCCCCTCGCTAGAGGTTTTAAATTGAAAATTAAAAGTGTTTTAAAATCAGAATCCAAATGTTCACGAGATGAATGTCTGAAAATGATAGAAATAGGATTATCTTTTTTTTCGTTCCTAGAGTTAAATAGAAATAGACAAATGAATGAAGAAATAAAGATTTCATTTCTAGGCGGTTTTTTTAAGGTAATCCTATGATTCGGTATCATTTGTATTAGTTAAGGTAGATTATGAATGTTATTCAGCAAATTGGTAAAAGAGTAAGATTTACACGGAAGGGTTTGGAAATTACAATTAAATAATAAATAGGACATGCTGATGCCCTCTCGGGATAAGGACCAGAAACAGGGGTGGAAGAAGTCTAGGGATCTTTCGGGGAAGGAACCCTTCGGCCAATTAAAAAGGTGCAAAATATGCATTTGGATGGGTATTCGAAGGTTACTCAAACAGGGGCGTGCCGAAGATGTACTAACGCCTTTCCGAGATAGTACCAGCATCAGTATTTTCATCTTCAAAATTAGTTCGGTACTGACTTTTAAATTAGTCGGTCGAATTTACTCCGTGTAGATCTTATATTATCCAGTGGTCTTTTTAATTGTTTTAGTAAGTTCTCTATCTAAAGAATTTCTCAAAAAAATGCTTAAAGTATTTTAATTGTTGTTTTGGATTTTCTCTAATATTTTTCTTTATTAATGATTTAAGACTTTCTGTTTGTTCTAAAGGCTTTAGTAAAATTTAGATGCCATTGCATAAGTGCTAATTTTGCAATTGTTCTTTTTATTAAATTCTAATTGTTCAGTGAATATTTTTTTAACATATTAATTTTCTGCCAACGGTAATTCTAAGAGAGATTTGAAAGTGTATGCGAATTGTAGATAATTTAAATTGGACTAATAAGAAGAATATTTTGTATTTTTTTTAACTTTATCATCTCTGACTTTTAATTTCAATTCTCTAATTGTCATTAATTATTTTTGATTCAATTTCTTTCTTTTTCATTAATTATAAATGTTTTGTTGTTAAATCTTTTTCTTTATTTATTTCTTTATATTAAATATAGTTAGGTGTTGTGAAAAATCGGCATTTTATTTCTTTATTTCACCTAATCATTAAAATATTAAGTTATTTAAAAGAACACTGTGATAACCGGTCGAGTGGTTCAATCCAAAGTATGAGTCCAAGACCGAAGAGGTAGATCTACAAGGGGATCAATGAAATCTTCGACAGGTTCTTGTTGTTGATGAAATGCTGACGGATGTTGACGTAATAAGGTAAGTGGCAAAGAGTTTATAGTAACTGAATTTAGAAAGAACCCTTACCATAAAAGTGCGATGCCTTAATTTCTATTTTTAGCTGGTTATATTTCGTTTTTTTTTATAAACGATAAACGGTATTTACGCTCTGAAAAGTCGGTGTTCTCATTATCCAAGTTCTGCCTACCGCTCAATAAATTATTTTAATTATAATTATATAAAGGCCACACTACCATGTTAACGGACAAATCTGGAAAGTTTTGTCACATCCCCAAAGCTGTTTACAGCAACACTAGAAGAAATCTTCCGCCAACTGGACTGGACCAACAAAGGATTGAAAATAGATGAAGAATATCTTATATAGCCATCTAAGATTCGCTGATGACATAGTCCTAATGCGTTCTTAGACCAAAGATTGTTCTATAGTCTTTGCTCTGTATTTCCTTATAAATTATAGGTGCAACACATATTACGGGTTTTTTAAATTTAAAAAAAACGCATGTTCTAAATATTTCTTCAAAAAAATGGAAAAATAAACTACTAGAGGACACATAATAATATCCACATAAATGTTATCATAATTGAAGGTAGTAAACAGTATAATAATAAATAATAAAACTATAAAAAACAATTTCTAAAAGTTCTGTACAATAATTAGGTGATACGCAGTAGCGCATATTTTGTACCGTAATGGAGTATATGTAAAATAAGTAATAATTATTCCTTTGATAAACATAATAGATAATTATAATTAGCAAATATATTGAAACAGTCCAATATTTAAGTACCGGAAGTATTTTATGGATCCAGCGTTGGGGGGTTCCAACAAACCATCGAAACTGTTTCTGTCTTGTTTTGTATACATAAATTGTTTTTAATATATTCAATTATTTTGTTATTAGTTATTGTTTGCTGGACACACACAGACACCACAAAACATCATTATCTGTTGTATTTTTAGACAACTCGTTAAAATGAGACTTGCACATCGAAGCTTTATCAAAAAAACTAAGCGCTGCGTGTTTTGCGCTAAGATCAGTTTCTAAGGAACTTAACTTAACAACCTCTAGAATAGTCTATTACGCCCTTTTTGAGTCGCATCTTCGTTATGCTCTTCCATTCTGGGGTACCTGCTGCGCAACAAAATTTGATCGTATTTTCAAACTTCAAAAGAGAGCAGTTCGATATTTATTGGGACTGAACAGTTAGAACTCACTGCCAGAATTTCTTTAAAAATTTCAAAATATTGATTATTCCTTCATTATTAATTTTTGAATCCGTTTGCTTAATCCGCAAGCACATATCTGCTATTCCCGAAAGGCCATCTCACAACGAAACTTAGGAATGCGGAGCATGATCTTTATCTGCCAACCCCGAGCTCAGAACTAGTTAAAGGCTCAATACTGTACAATGCCAAAAAAATTTGTACCCGTCCTACACGGCACTCAGGGGTTTTCTCCATTTTCCCGAACACAGTCTTCTTAGCATCACCAGATATCATCACAATTTCCGCTGATCTTGCTTCCATATTTCCTGGTCTCTTCTCTTTAGATACAGAACATTCCTCATTTCCGATTTTCAGGATGTTTCTATGGTGATCGAACGAAAAACCATGTTGACTGATCACATCCATACCCATGATAAAATCATCTTCAATGTCTGCCACTAAAACGCTATGCCGAAACTTCAAATTCCCTAACTCCAGTTCCATGAAAGCCTCTCCCTGTACACTCTTCTTCTAAGAGGCATCATCTTCAATCCTTGCACTGAGTTAGTCAGCACCAACGATACCATAGCGCCTGTATCCACAGTCATTCGAATTCTTCTACCATTGACCTTCCCGTTGATCACCAAACTGTTAGCGGTTTTTCCTAGGCTCCTAATGGAAAACATCCTAGGGGCTCTGTTTTCTTCAGCCAATACTCGCTCATTACTATTTATTTCCTGGTGCCTATGTTCTCTGAAGGGTGAACGGGATCGCATTTGGACACTTTGTGCCACATCTATAGCACCTGCCACATCTATAGCACCTTATTTCCTGGGATCTTCTATGGTTCTCTGTCTGGGTGTTATTGCTACTCTTGTTCACTAGTAACTCACATAGTTTACTAAACATCTCCTCCAAACGTATGTGAGAATTTCCGGGCTGTTCCTCGACCGTTACCGATCTTCGGTCTAGGGATGGCGCTAACAGCAGCTTCAATTTCTAGCGTCCTGACCAGTGCTTCGCTGCTGGTAGAAAATCGGGATATTTGCACCGCCCTCTGTAATTCGTTGTCCCTCAGTCCGCTGATAAAACACTGGGCGGCGAGTTCCTCCCTAAACCCTTCCGGTGCTTCTGGATATGCCAGGTGTACCAGCCGACGTAAGTCTGCTTCGAATTCCTGCAGACTCTCTCCGGACCTCTGCAGGCGTGTCTTAATCTGGGCCTGGTAAAGTTGACGTCGATGTTGATCGCCATATTTTCTGTCCAATGCAGCAACCAATGTTTCGTATTCCTGCTGTTGGGCTGCAGGAATAGTTTGCAGCAGTTCCAGGGCAAGGCCACGCAGCGCGATGACAAGTGCCGCTGCTTTCTCCTGGTCGGTCCATCCGTTGGCAGCGGCGGCTGCTTCAAACTGGCGGTGGTACATGGTCCAGGTGGTTTGTCCATCGTAGGTTGGGGTCTTAAGGTTCGCAGTTCCTTGAACGCCAGGTGTTCTTACTTGTACCTTGGTCTTCTGTAGGTCCATCTCTAATTTTTCCATTTTCTGCTGAAGGCGCTCCTCCAGATCTTCTACGGCTTCTTGAAGGTGGTTCTGCTACCTTCTTTCCGAATTTTCCAGACTTTTCTGCATGCGGTCTTGATCTTCAATTTTGTCCTTCTGGCGACGTACTTCTAAATCTTCAACAATTTTCTCCAACCGTTCTTGTCCGATTTCTTGATTTTCTAGAATTTTCTGAACACGGTCCTGTTCTTCTTGTCTTTCTCTGTGACGTCTCTCCTCCAAACGAATTTCCAAATTTCCTATTATTTTCTCGAGCCGGTCCTGTTCTTCTTATCTGTCTTGTTGTCGTTGAATTTTCAAATCTTCGAAAATTTTCTCAAGCCGGTCCTGTTCTTCTTGTTTTTCTTTCTTTTGACGCGCTTCTAAACCTTCTAACATTTTTTCTTGATTTTCCATAAGTATTTTCTGTAGGCGGTCTTGTTCCTCTTCTTTCTCTCTTCTCATATTCTCCATAAAGTCGCCCAATAATTTGCTTACTTCCTCCATTTTCTTCGCTTGTTCCCTTGTACCAACTATAAAATTCTCCAATCCGGTGTAAAATCTTCAAAATCCACTTAAGTCGCACTTCCGACACCAATTGTTACGGATTCCGTGGGTCCACTAATTTAAACTGACGATAAAATACTTAACGAATTTATTTGTCTCACTCTGTACACACAACTTATACTATTTACAACACAATTTATGCAACTACTATTACTCTAACGGTATTTCACGGTATTATCAAACTTCAGACTTCAGACTATCTTCAAACTAGTCCAACTGTCAAAGCGCGGGCCTTATATACCCCCTGGCGATTGTTTTTGGAATTTTCTAAAGAATTCTGTAATTTTCTTTTACTTTCTGGCGAATTCGCCAGGTTCCTCAATGCACGTTGCGGTTATGTAGCAGTAATGCAGTTATGCAACCAGTAATACACCTTGACAATATTTTCTCCCGGCGCCAATTTTTTTGAATCGTATGATTTGTATTGTATATTTTTTATTATTTGTATATTTTTGTGGTTTTGTTTGTTTTCTAAATGCTTTGTCGATGAAACTATATTGGCTTTTTGCACAATAAAGCGTTATTTATTTATTTATTTAAATACATTTGAGGGAAACAGAAATGAGCCTATAATCAAAATAGTCATTAAAATTTAGATTATATTTTGCTGAATTTAATATGGCTGGCTACTGAGGTTGCTACCATCAGTCATTATACAGGGTGAGTCTTAAATAAGTGCAAATACTTTTAGGGGTAATATATTTCGCCTCCAGAAACACGATTATGAGGTTTTTTTTTGCGAAAAAAACATAAAATTTGTAATTTTTTGAAAACATTTTTGAAAATTTTATAGTTTTTAATTAGAAACATTTCGGCAACATAAATAGTAGATTAAATTTATATGAAAGAAAACCCAGAAAAGATCGAAAATTCTCAAAATTTAAACAAAAAAACTTTTTTTGGAAATTTTCAAAGTAGAATTTTAGAATTTAGAATAGAAATATGTTTCTTTTATCGATATCTACCAGCCCTGAAAATCTTTGCACTTATTTAAAACTCGCCCTGTATAATAATAAAAAACGGACAAATGTAAATAAAATAAATAAATTAATCAAAATAGGTTTGAAATAAAAAATAAATGGAGGTAACAGATTAGACAGACACTTTCTGATATTTTATTCCGGGTCCAGACCAATCAGACAAAACAACGTCAGACCAGTAAAATCACACATGGTTAATAAAACTCATTCCCAACAACTAAACCTTTGACCTTGTTGTACTTTGCAAATTCAAGTTTGTCTTTTTTTTGTCTCTAAATCGTATTTACTTTTTGTCGCGTTGGTCTGGACCCGGCATTACGGATTGACCGAAAATAACTATCATTTTATTTATTTTAAATAGAACTACTAAATTTTTACTAAAAAATATAAACAAGGTTTATTATCATTTATAACTTACTTTAATATCCACGTGTTCTAAGATTTTTCAGTGGAACAAAAATTCACCAGAAAATCACTATTTTTTGTATTAAGCTCTACAGACAATGCACTTTATCAAAATACTGTATGTATATAATGATTATTAGAGATTAACTAAAAGATATCAGTGAAGAATCAACTTGAATACACGTCGGATCGGAAAATAGAGTCAAGGATAACATTGCTGTAAAGTGCAAGTCGCAATAGACATTTTTTTTAAATGAAGAATTCCAATAGGTCCAATAAAAATACATATTATTCTTTCAGCCGTTCCTGTTTTTATTTTTTTATTATGAACCAAACTTTGCGAGAATTTAAATTTTAATAGAAAATAATCTAGGCAAAAAATAGTATTTTAAATTTCAATATAGAGTGCCCTAGCTGTGTTAAAATCGCTAATTTTTAATCAAGGAGTCTTGGAAAAATACGAGGCATGTTTTTTAAGTAAGTACCGTTTTGCGATTCCGCCGCCGCAGCGCTACGGTCGGCGTTCCGCGCATGCGCGCTGGTTACCTACATCTCTTGTCTATGCACAGACGCCAGTACAGTCTGATTCTTCATTGTATACGTTGTTTATTGAGTGTTTAAGATGCCTCCGACAATCGTGAGCCCCGCCGATTGTGAAGTACGGGCTGTCATACGATTTCTTAGTGCTAAAGGCGTAAAACCGATCGATATTCATCGTGAGATCTGTGAAGTTTACGGACAAAACATTATGAGTGATGGAATGGTAAGGAAATGGGCGAGAGCATTTAAAGATGGCCGCACAAATGTGCATGATGAAGAACGGAGTGGGCGTCCTTCGGTCGTTAATGAAGATTTGGTGCAGAGAGTGGACGAAAAGGTGAAAGAAAACAGACGCTTTACAATTTCATCATTGTGCGACTACTTTCCTCAATGTTCTCGTAGTGTTTTGTATCGCATTGTGACCGAGAACTTGAATTACCGGAAATTGTGTTCACGTTGGGTTCCGGAAATGTTGACGGATTTGCACAAAACCCAACGTTTAGGCAGTGCATTGACTTTCCTTGAGCAGTACCACAATGAAGGTGAAGATTTTTTAGACAAAAATGTTACTGGTGACGAAACATGGGTGGCCTACGTCACACCAGAATCGAAACAACAGTCCATGGAATGGCAACATTCATCATCACCCAAAACAGTGAAGTTTAAGCAAACAATTTCTGCCCGGAAAATCATGTGCACAGTTTTTTGGGACAGAAAAGGAGTATTGCTAGTGGAGTTTCTGCCTCGTAATGAGACAATCAATGCAGCATCTTATTGTGAGACATTGAACAATCTGCGCCGTGCAATCCAAAACAAAAAACGTGGCAAGTTGAGTAAGGGTATTGTTTTGCTGCATGACAATGCCCGTCCACATGTGGCTAATCGGACCAAAGATCTTATCAAATCTTTTAAATGGGAAACTCTAGATCATCCTCCATACAGCCCTGATCTGGCGCCCAGTGACTACCATTTATTCCTGCACTTGAAGAAACACCTGGGCGGTCAGCGTCTTCAAGACGATAACGAAGTCAAAACAGTTGTGATACAGTGGGTTAACCAGTCAGGCGGCAGAATTTTATGGGTAGGGTATTGAAAAACTGGTGCCACGTTATGACAAGTGCCTCAATATTCACGGAAATTATGTAGAAAAGTAGATTAAGGTACAGGCTTTCATGTAAAAATAAAATTATTGCGATATCTTTGCACGTTTTTTTTAATTCCAAAACGGTACTTAGTTAAAAAACATGCCTCGTAGATTTGATCGTGTAATGATTTTCGTGTCTTTTCCTGGCCGGTTAAAAGATGACCAAATCGTATTTTTAATCACAACTCCACACTTGGTATTTCGAGTCAAATTGTCGTTAAATTTAAAAATGTCAAAAGTTTAAGACATATGATAGTAATTCTATTCAGAATATTTAGAATGTAATTTTCTATCAAATAATGGAGGGTACCATTTAAAAATCAAAAGTTGTAGTTTTTTCCAGTGAAACAGGAAGTGACCGAAAGTAATTGAAGACGTCAATCAATCCTGATTTATGTCCTATACTAACATATCAAATCTAATTTTTTTATCTGAAAAAATAAAAAGTTATAGAGGTGAGCCATTTTTTTTTAAACGCCCGGTATAGTATAAGAAACTTATATATTATATTAACACTAGCCCGGTATATTATGTTAACACTAGCGTGTACCAGCGACTTCGTTCGCGTCGAATTAATCATTTGTAATGTATGATTAATTCGCTATATAATATAATATGACACCCTGTATGATTTTTTAAAAAAATTCAAAATATGTAAAAGAACCAAATAAATCATGCTTGTCCAAGCGTTTTCCCGAAAGACTAACCGTTTTTTAAATAACAAATATTGTAATATTTGAGGGGCGTTTTCTCTTGGAATTTGAGATTCGAGAAACCCCTCCTTATCGAACCTCTACACCCCACAGTCAATCCGTTTGCCAAAAATCAGCTTTAAACGTCAAGCAGTTTAAGCAGAATCGTGATTACTCAATGGTCATATTTTATTAAACACCCTGTATAAATTTATAAAAAATCTTAAAATATGTAAAACAACAAAATAAAATATACGTGTTTAAGAGTTTTTCCGAAAAACTCAGCGGTTTTTAAATAAAAAATATTTTAATATTTGAGGGATAGTTTCACCCCCTTAGAATTCGAGTTTCGAAAAATTCCTTCTTAACGAACCTCTACACCCTAAAGTCAATTTGTTTTACAAAAATCAGCTTTTTACGTCAAGCGCTTTAAGCAGGATCGTGATTAATCAATGACCAGATTTTTCGAAACACCCTGTATACATTTTTAAAAAATCTTAAAATATGTAAAAAAATAAAATAAAATATACGTGTTTAAGCGTTTTTTTTCGGAAACTTGACCGTTTTTAAATAAAAAATATTGTAATATTTGAGGGGTGTTTTCACCCTCTTGGAACTGGAATTTCGAAAAATCCCTTCTTATCGAAGCTCTACACCCTAGAATCAACCTGTATGCCAAACTTGAGCTTCTTACGTTGAGTGGTTTGAGCAAGATCGTGATTAATCAATATGTCAGTCACTTAAGGATTTTATATATTAGTATAGATTAATTAATTACAACTACAATAATTGTTATTAGTGTGATTTCGAACTGGTGTCAAATAAAATAGTCTAACACCGAAATCGACTTTTTATAGTTTTGTTACCGCCATATATATAACAGCCTCATGAGCACCCTGTATAATATTTAATATATTACCGAAACAAAAATGAAGTAGAGCAAAACCATTTTCTAAAAGGCAAACATCAACCCATTAAAAATGGATTGATTTGATTCTGAAAAATATTCAGTTAGAGAAATTATTAGAAAGAATACATAAAATTCCATATTAATTATATAATTATCCAAATAATTATATAAGCAGCTCGCTAGTCTTTTCCAAAAGTGCCTTAATGGTGAAAATATACCGAAAGAATGGAAGACGTCATATATAACAACAATACACAAGAAAGGAAGTAAAGACGATTGCGATAACTATCGAGGAATCTCCGTGCTGAGCTCTGTTTCAAGGGTCTATGGAAAATTGGTCAAAAAGAGAATTGAGGAAGAATACCGGGATATATAGGCTGAAAAACAAGCGGGATTTAGAGCTGGTAGATCCACGGTCGACCATTTATTTACACTAACACAGATAATTGAGAAAAAGATGGCAAGAAATCAAGAAATACATGTCCTCTACGTAGACCTCAAGAAAGCATATGATAGTGTACCCCAGTCTAAATTGTGGGAAGCCCTCGAGAAAACGAATATCAGCATAACATTAATTAAGGCTGTCCAAGAACTTTATAAGAACAACACTAGCGAAGTAAAGAAAGGACAAACAGTATCAAAGGGATTCAGCATAAACAAAGGTCTTGTCTATCAGCATAAACAGGGCTGCTGTCTATCTGGTCAGGGCTGTCAGGGCTGTCAGCTGCTGTCAGGGCTGCTGTCTAACAAGCTCTGAAAACGTGGAAAAGGAAGTGTGAACAGATGGGGAAAGCATTAAACGATTCGATACTTTACACTCTTTGTTTCGCTGATGATCAAATAATACTAGCTCAAGACTACGAGGATCTGGAATATATGACCCGCAAACTAATTGAACAGTATAACAAGTGGGGGCTGGAGGTAAACCTTAAGAAGACGGAATATATGTGTATCGGCGGCGAACAACAGAACATAATCCTAGAACAGCAACAGCAAGAAATAAAACACTGCCAAAAATATAAATATCTTGGCATGCACATTACCAACGATGGTAGCCTTGATGAAGAAATTAAGTGCAGAAACAACCAGGGAAGACAAGCAATTAGACAACTCAACAGTATTTTATGGGATAAGGCCGTATCAAAAGAAAACAAACACAAAATTTATAACAGCATAGTTAAAAGTATCATTAGTTATGGTAGTGAAGTATGGCCTTTGAAAGAAAGAAACCTTAAGTTACTCGAAGCTACAGAAATGGACTTTTGGAGGCGCGCGGCCGGAAAATCGAAACTGGATAGAGTTAGAAATGAAAGAATTCAGAACATCATGGGCGTTAAACACCGAATATCAGAAGACATCAAAATTAACCAACTCAGGTGGTACGGGCACGTACAAAGAATGGAAGAGAACAGAATCCCGAAAAAATACTCAATTGGACACCACAAGGCAAACGCAAGAGAGGGAGACCTAGACGGAGTTGGAGAGAAGGAATAGACGGGGACATCAGAACAAGAGGAATAGACGAAAACCTCTGGACAGACAGAGACCAATGAAGACTGGAAATCAGAAGACGTCGAAGAACATTATAAACTGATTTGTATATATATACAGGGTGTTTCAAAACAAATGCGAAAAACTTCAGGGGTTGATTCCTTGTTCAAAATAAAGGCTAGTTTGCTTTATAAAGATTGGGTCAAAAGTCAACCATTAGGGAGATATTGTAGTACAAAGATGGCGGAAAAATAATGTTTTTATTTTTTATCTTGAAAACGAAAAGAGATAGACTAATAAAATTTTATGGAAGCATTACTGTTATGAAAACACACTTTCTGGCAATTTTTTCACTTTTTTTAAATGAGTGGAAGGGGTTGAAATAAACTACCCCTATCATTCTTGTTAACGAAATTTAAAGAAAAATCTTATCAAATACATGCAAAAAAATTAATTTGGATAGTTTATTTTGTTTAGAAACTTTTTTATCTCTTGTATTTTTTTGATAAAACTCACCGATTTGAAATTAAAAAATAAAATGTAAAGCATTACATGTCAGGACAAAAAACATTTTGTGATAAAGAATCTAGTGGGCTGCTGTAGAAAAAAATCTAGTCGGCCGCTGTTACTTTTTAGGATGTTCCTAATATTATTTTATTTGACATTACTCTACTGCAATACGTTATTATCTAGATGATTATTATTATCGTTATTATCACTAGATTCTTAATCTAAAAATGTTTTTTGTCCTGACATGTAATGGCTTTACATTTTATTTTAATTTCCAATCGGTGAGTTTTATCAAAAAAACACAAGAGGTAAAAAGTTTCTAAACAAACTAAACTATCCAAATTAAGGCATTTGCATGTGTTTGATAAGATTTTTCTTTAAATTTCGTTAACAAGAATGATAGGGGTAGTTTATTTCAACCCCTTCCACTCATTTTAAAAAAGTAAAAAATTACCTGAAAGTGTGTTTTCATAACAGTAATGCTTCCATAAAATTTCATTAGTCTATCTCTTTTCGTTTTCAAGATAAAAAATAAAAACATTATTTTTCCGCCATCTTTGTACCGCGATATCTCCCTAATGGTTGACTTTTGACCCAACGTTTATAAAGCAAACTACCCTTTATTTTGAACAAGGAATCACCCCCTAAAGTTTTTCGCATTTGTTTTGAAACACCCTGTATATACATAAAATTCCAAACCGTTAAAAAAAACACAATAAATATGAAAATGCTGTTGATTTTTTTTCACTAATATTTTCTAGTATTTTTTACTAGTATTTTTCACCTTTTTTCACAAATTTCCATACAGTTTCGGAGAGAAAAAAAAATATATATGAAAATATACCGGGTGCGTCCAATTGCGTCTCAAAAGTGGCTCACTCTTATAAGTTTTTTTATTTTTTCAGATAAAAAACGAGATTTGGTAGGTTAGTATATCACATACATAAATTGGGATTGATTGACGTATTCAATTATTGTTTTGGGTCACCGGAAATGACTACTTTGATTTTTAAATGACACCCTCGGTATTTTTTTAGTTTATTCGATATAAAATGACACTCTGAATATAATGACATATCATATGTCAACTTTTGACATTTTAGCATATGGTTTATTTAAAACTGTAACATGCGGTTCATAATGACAATTTGACTCAAAATACAAAGTGTGTGGTATCAAATTATTCGTAAAAGAATGCTTTTTCCAAATATGCTAATGAGCCACCCTCGTTCCATTTGAAAAAATTGAGGTATGACTCAAAATACGATTTAGTCATCTTTTAACAGGCCAGGACAAGACACTAAAAACATTACACGATCAAATCTATTTTTCCAAGGCTCGTTGATTAAAAATTAGTGTTTTTAACACAGCCGTGGCACTCTAGATTGAAATTTAAAATAGAATTTGTTTTTTAGTGACTATGTCAAAAATTGACATATGATATGTCATTCGATTCAGAGTGTCATTTTCTATCGAATAAACTAAAAAAATACCGAGGGTGCCATATAAAAATCAAAAGTTGAAGTCATTTCCGGTGAAACCGGAAGTGACCGAAAACAATTGAATACGTCAATCAATCCCAATTTAGGTCATATACTAACATACCAAATCTCGTTGTTTTATCTGAAAAAATAAAAAAGTTATAGGGGGTGAGCCACTTTTGAGAAGCACCCGGTATATCAAAAATGTCTAAATCCTAGGTAGGTATATGACATACAGAAAATATGTTTAGAATCCATGTAGAATTCAAAAATCAAAAAATACAGAGGGAGTTCTATTTAAAATAAGAAATTTGACAGCCACTTTTTTACTCAAATTTGTATTTAAATTGGATATTAAAATTTTTTTAAAAAATGAATTAGGCGAGGTAAAATATAAAATTTTGTTTTTTCGTAAATTAGTAGTATCGTGTGTTACCGAATTAAATGGTGCGAACCTACCTTAATTTCGGAAATTCGGGTACCACCGACACACCACGCGGAACTGCTGCAACTGTTACACTGGGCCCGCGGTGAGTTCTTATCGTAAAAAGTGAACTTTCTCCTAACCTACTTTGCCGTTAAAGAAAATTTTAATGAGACTCCGCAAATGTTTCAGCTGGAAACGCGATGAACCAATCGCAATTGCGTTTTGGGGAGGACAGTACCCGAAGAAGGAACGGAAAATAAAGCATGTCGAAAGAGTCAGGGAAATTTTCGCCAGAAAATGGCAGAAAAATGACAGGAAATACAATTTACCTCTATATATCCTAAGGCAATACCTAATAGAAGCGCTAAGGAAACAAGGAATAGAAACTTTTAATACCTATACAAATAAGCCAAAACAAGTGTAATGATATATTAAACAACCCCAGAATTCCCAACTAGCAAAGGAGTACGATTTGAATGAGTACGATACAAATGGGTAGCATTTGGAAATATGAGCGATATTTTCAAAGATAAAAACGTGCCAATCAACCTAAAGAAAAAGGCTTACGACAGCTGCATTCTACCTGTGCTGACGTATGGCCTAGAGACTATGGCAATTACCCGAAAAACAGCAGAACAACTACGAGTAGCACAAAGAGCCATGGAAAGAATCATGTTGGGAGTCACCATTAGGGAAAAAATACGAAACACCCACATAAGTCAAAAAGCAAAATTAATAGATGTTCTTAAGAGTGGCAAGTCTGAAGTGGTAATGGATAGGGCATGGTGCAAGACAGGATCCAGACCGATGGCCCCAAAAAGTCATCCTATGGAGACCTAGGGGAACAACAAGAAATGTGGGCCGACCAAAAAAGAGAGAGGTCGATGACGTCAGAGCAGTGGCGGGAAGACAATGGATAAGATGGCTAGAGATCGCGAAGCATGGAAAAACCTAAAAGAGGCCTATATCCAACACTGGATGGAACCAGGCTGAGAAAGAAAGGAGTACGACAGGAAGACGCAATATCCCCAGAATTTACAACAACACTAGTAGAAATTCCTAGTAGATTTTCCGTCAGCTAGACTGAAGATTGAAAATATATGGAGAATATTCTAACCATTTAAAATTCACTGCAGACATAGTCCCAATTGTCAATAATCCTGAAGAACTGCAAGCATAAATTAGAAAACTAAATACAGCCGGGTGCAAGATTTCTCCCCTTATTATACAGGGTGAGTCTTAAAAAAGTGCAAATATTTTTGTGATAGTATATTTCGACCCCAGAAACACGTCTATGAGATTTTTTCGTGAAAAAAAAATTGAAAATTTTGGAATTTGGAATTTTCTAGTTAAAAACAATATCTTCGTAATATGGCAACATAGGTAGTAGATTAAATTTACAAGAAAGAAAATCCAGAAAAGATCCGGTGGTTTTTAAAATTTAAGCAAAAAATATTTTTTTTGGAAATTTTCAAAGTAAAATATCTTGGTTATTTTTGGACTTATTTGAAAAGCGGTAAAGAGATATGTTTCATTTATCGAGATCTACCAGCCCCGAAAACATTTGCACTTATTTAATTAAAACCCACCCTGTATATGCAATGTAGTTTTTTTTTCTCGAAAACAGTTAGATGTACAAAAAATACTCAACAGATCGATCTTGTTAAAAATGGATGGACAATCAAGAACAAAACTGTTTTCTCGAAAAACCAGTGGCGTACCCTTTATTTTAATGAAATAATCCAGGGGTGTGTGCGTATGGACGCTACTGGTTCAAGTAGCAAAATAGCAGTTAATGAAAATGAACTTCCTTTATACCACAGTTTATACCCGGAAACCACATACCAAAATTGAAGAAAATATTAAAGTAGTTTTTGACGTATTGCGACAAATTATATTTTTTTAATTTTTAACACCCTGTAGATCAGAAAGGAAGTATTTTAGACTCCATGTTACTATAAAAATAAAATCTTAAAAATTGGGAATCACACCCTGAATGTTTTAGACTACTTAGTAAACACACTGTATAATATAAATAACATACTGTAAGATCGAAAAAAAAGCGCCGTCAAATATGGCTGTGGAATGGTAATCGATGGCAATTTTGGCGAGGTCAATCTCTTGACGTCATACTAAAAATTGACATAAAACTTGTCACAAATTAACATTAATTATAGAACAATTAAAAAAAGGATAAAATGTTTCCGTACACACAAATCTATTTTCAAAAAATTATTTTTTCTGGAATTTTAAACTAAATCATTTAAAAATAAACTTTACTCAATCTACATAATATAAAATGCTAATGTTTATCTGTGTCGTCTCTACTGAAGTAACGACTTGCTCTAGAAAGTTGCTTTTTTTACTAAAATATAGTTAATTGGCTCTTCTAAAAACTGTCGTCGCCGGATTTTTTGTTTTTCGTTTAATTTAAAAAAAAAATAAGTATTTTTTTTCCTGATGTCGTGGCGGAAGCGCCAGGCTTCAACTAGTATAAAAATAAATGACTACCTTCTTAAAGCCAACTGGCAGTAAACAATGGAAAAGAATCATCATCTCATCGACATTCCACAGCCGACTTTGACGCCGTTTTTTTTTCGATCGTACGGTATAACAATTTTAAATTTAAAATAACTTCTTTGTTCTCTCGTAGTGCCATCTAGATGCGGCATTAGCTAGCTACAACAAGCAGCAGAGTGCCATCTTGGGTTTTTAAATTTAACTATAATAAGTTCTTTCATAAAATTTATTTACAGAAATCGTTTTCTTTGTCAGTAAAATCAAAATAATGCTTTATCTACTGGTCAGTAGATGGCAGTTAGATAGTAAATTATTTTTTAATAGTATTTTTTTTTTAATTTAAACTTGTCTATACTGTATGCTGGTGCTCTAATATATTCAATATTTATATCAATATTTTCGATGCAGAATAAAATTATAAGAAAAAATAAATAATTTATATATGGATCTCTAAGAGTATTTTTTTTTCATTCAATTAGTTATTATTTCTACATATCGGCGCCAAGATCATATTTCCATATAAAAACAATGCTTTGTCCTTTCGCCCATATGAAACAACATAATAACCAGTTTATTGTTGTGTGGGGGTTGCCTCGATCTAATTATTGTAACCAAAAACCAAATTAACAATTAATTCTTTGCTATGCTCTGGTACCCACGATTTTTTTTATAATCAGATATTTGCTATTTTTCTGTC
Organism: Sitophilus oryzae; assembly: GCF_002938485.1. NCBI lineage: Eukaryota > Metazoa > Arthropoda > Insecta > Coleoptera > Curculionidae > Sitophilus > Sitophilus oryzae. The sequence continues at coordinate 840,720 of NW_022145793.1, read as the reverse complement.
TTTTTTAAATGTCAAGAATATAATTAAAGTTAATAATTAATTGGGTTTTAAAGACAGTAGATTTTACAAAAAAAAAACATTTTTACAGAAAAATTTAGGAAAACTTGATGGCGTACGAGTAAGCGACATTTTAGCATGGCCTACTGCAACATTTTCTATGCCTAGATATATAAAATATACAGGGTGAGTCTTAAATAAAGGCGAATATAAAAATAAAAAGGGGTAGTATATTTCGAACCCAGAAACATGTTTATGAGGTTTTATTAGCAAAAAAATTTTTTTTTTTGCGAATAAAACCTTGAAACCGAAAAATTTTGAAAATTTGAAAAACTTTTTTAAAGTTAAAAAAACATAATATTTTTATAATATGACAAAATAGGTAGTAGATTAATTTTACAAGAAAGAAATCCCTAAAAAGATTCTCAATGATTCTCAAAATGGGGTTGGCGCCCCTCATACGCCGCGGAGGCTCCAAGGAAAACGACAGTTTGTATTGAAATGAAATTTTGTGAGCAATATGTAGGTTAATTCAGAGCACTTTTTAAAAATATAGAGAGCTCTACAGGGTGTCGCCAAAAAAAGTTACATATCAAAGTTGTGTTTTTTTGTAATGGAACACCCTACATATACAGGGTGGGCCACTGAAAACTTACAATGGCTATAATTCTTAAACCAAAAAAGATATCAAAAAAATAAAAAAATACCGTTTCTATAATATCGAGGGGGAATACATATGACGTATTTTTTGAACCACCCCGACCTACCCCTTAGGCGGCACCCCTCCTCACTGGAAAATCTTAAATGGCAACACCCCACTTGTGGCGCCTTTTTGGAAAGCCCATGAAAAATGCTAAACGATGATCATAAAGTTTTTAGGGTGAACTTGAAAGACTACCTCTTACACGAAAAATTAGGTGGACATTTATAAAAAAGTGATTTTTTCAGCATAAGTTACAAATTGGGACCCAGCTAAATGAGGCAAATGAGGTATTTTTCAAACCACCCCGACCAACCCCTAGGTGCCACCCACTCACTTCTAATCTCAAGATAGCGATACCCTACTTGTGACACTTCTTTGGAAAGCTAATTGAAATTGCTAAACGATGGTCATACATATTTCAACTTCTGTCTTCTTTCAACAATTACTGGTAAGTAGCACAGAATATCTAGCTACGCAAGATATTCTGCGTAGCTAGATACTCTGTGTAAGTAGTGATAAGAAATGTAGGTGTGACAATTTGAAAGAAATTTAAAATGATAATTTATTTTAACAATTGCTCAAAATGACAGCCGTTTTATTCCATAAAAAAATACAAACGATTTTCAAATTCTTCTCTCACTTTTTGGAAAGTCTCTCCCGGAATATTTCGACATGCTTCAGTTATCCTCTGCCGCAATTCTTGCAACGAACCTGGTTTTGTCTTGTAGACTATGGATTTAGTGTAACCCCACAAGAAAAAGTTTAAAGGAGTGAGATCAGGTGGACCCACTCGATTGGACCCCTTTTACCAATCCATTGCCTTGGATAATATCTATCCAACCACCGCCTTGTGATAATAGAATAATGCGGAGGGGCTCCATCTTGCTGAAAGTGTATGAGGTCTTCATTAAGAGTTAAATTTCCTTCCAAATCTCCTTGATTTTCAACCTCATTTACAATGGCTGGCTCTATCAAATTGTTCAGCATTTCCACATAAGCATCACCAGTCAAATTTCCGTCGATGAAAAATGGTCCTATAATTTTATCGCCTAGTATTCCACACCAAACATTTAAAATACCACCAAATTTGCAAACGATTGAAAATCGATAGAAGACAGTGCAAAAACGCAAAGATATGCCGTTTTAAGATTCCTGTTTGTTGAAAGCAAAAAAATGGATGATAAGGAAGAATTTGCGTTATCGTAAAATTAGGCTGAACGATTAGTAAAACATCTTTATGTTGCCTTTTTTATTATCTACATTTTTTATTTTTAGTTTTAAAATGGCAATGGTTTAAAAATGCCATTGGTGAGATTAGAAATGAGGGGATGGCACCTAGGGGTTGGTCGGGGTGGTTTGAAAAATACCTCATTTGCCTCATTTAGCTGGGTCCCAATTTGTAACTTATGCTGAAAAAATCACTTTTTTCATTAATGTCCACCTAATTTTTCGTGTAAGAGGTAGTTTTTCAATTTCACCCTAAAAACGTTATGATCATCGTTTAGCATTTTTAATGGGCTTTCCAAAAAGGCACCACAGGTAGGGTGTTGCCATTGCCAGGTCGGGGTGGTTCAAAAAATTCGTCATATGTATTCCCCTTTGATATTATAGAAATGGTATTTTTTATTTTTTTGATATCTTTTTTGGTTTAAAAATTATAGCCATTGTAAGTTTTCAATAGCCCACCCTGTATATTAATTGAATTTCGGATTCTGGGAGAAAAATAAAGGTGTGTTTTATAAGAGAAGTATATGACTAAAATGTAAGGTTTTTGATATATTTAACATTTTCTAGAAATAAAGAACAATTTTTAAATAACAATAAAAGCTACCTAAATTTGAATTTACCCGGTATAGCCTAATATTTAGTTAAATTAACTATTGTACTTTAAATCAAACTATAACTTGATCCAAAAAGTTATACAGGGTGAGACAAAATTAATATTGAACATTGGTCACCTTTAAAAGCATGTTATTCTTTTATCTTAAATGGAACACCCAGTATATTATTCCGATATTCATGTCCCTTCAAAATACTATTAAGGTTGTGTACCCTTCAAACAAAGATTTTCCTAGATATTGTCATTTACATGATATGATCTGGGTAGATCTTTATTATTTGATAAAACTAATTAGTCCAACTTTTTGAAAACTAGTTATCATTTTGTGTCAGTTAAAATAAAAAAAATCTCAAAAATTTGCCGAAAATGCAAACTTATCACCAGAGAATGATAAGATTCTATTAGTTGGTGAATGCAGTGTGCATTCACTAATTAATAGAATATTTAAATGCTGTTTTAATTTTGTAATAATTAAAATATGTTTTAAACGTTTATCTTTTTATTACCGTTGAGTGTTTTACTCTACAATCTTTAATTTTTGTTAAATTAACAAAAGGTATATATCACAGCCACCTAGATTTTAATCCTAAAAATTAAAATATCTAGGAAAATCTTTGTCTGAGGGGTAGGCAACCTTAATAATATTTTGAAGACATGTAAATTCTCCATTGAACACCGGAATAATATACCGGGTGTTTCATTTAACATAAAGGAGTAACTTGCTTTTAAAAGTGACTAATCTTCCATACTAACTTTGTCTCACCCTGTATAACTTTTCGGGTCAAATTTCAATTTGGTTTAACATACAATGGTTTCTGTAATTAAATATCAGGCCAAGCAAAATTTAGTTAGCTGTTATCGAAATTTAAAATTTACTCTTCATTTTCACAAAATGTGAAATATGTCAAAATCCATAGATTTTAGGTATATGCTTCTTTAAAAAAACTCACCTTTATTTTTTTCCTAGAACCCGAAAAACAATTAATATATAGGGTGTTCCATTAGAAAAAACAAAACTTTGATGTGTAACTTTTTTTGGGGACACCCTGTATAATACTATATATGCATATGCTGCCAAAATTTCATTTCTATATAAACTACCGTTCTCCTTGGAGCTTCTGCGGAGTATGAGAGGCGCTGCGCGACCCTGTATATTTGTCAACAAAGACGATATTGGACTTCTTCGGGCTAATGAGCCACCCCGTATACAGGGTGTCATTGAAATGGTGTAAAAAAACAAGGGGTGATAGTACTCCTAAAAATAGTAGTAGGGCGGAAAACGCATATTAAGGGAGTTAGGGGCACTAAAAGGGTGAATTTAAAAAACGGTTGTTTTGAAATTGCAGCCTTAAAAAACGAGATAAAATTTCGAAAAAAAATCCTCTGCCAGAAATTTTGACCCTAAATCAAATGGTTATACGGAAAAATTATTTGGAAAAGCGGAAAGGGTAGTTTTTGCAAGGGTAGGGGGTTGTTTCGTAAATAACTTTTTTGAGGTGATCTTTTTTGCAACGTGGGTTTATTTTTTGAAAACTACATACTTTTTCCTACAATTGACAGCAAAAAGTTTGCTTTGATGGATTGCTAACTGGTTAATCAACATAAACTTATGAAAGTTATGGCGGTTCAAAAGTAACCAAGTAATTATTAAATAATTAATTGGAAAATCAAAATTTCATGATTTTTAAAACATCTTATTGCTTTAAAAACGAAATAAACCAATTACCAAAATTCCTTATTAAAATAATGCGTTCCTTAATTCATTCATAGTAAATGTTTAAAGTGACCACCATTCATTTCAATGCAGACATCTGCTCCAAGATCTGCGTACCCTGTGGAATATCCTTGGCATTGTCCAAATTTGATTGGAACAGTCAATAATGCGTTGCCGTAGTTGCTCTTCAGTATTAATCGGCACTGAGTAAACCAAAGCTTTCAAATGGCCCCAGAAGTAGAAATCTAGTGGATTATTTCGTTTTTTAAAGCAATAAGATGTTTTAAAAATCATGAAATTTTGATTTTTCAATTAATTATTTGATACCTACTTGGTTTCTTTTGAACCGCCATAATTTCATAAGTTTATGTATTGTTGATTAATCACTTAGCACAACCACAGAATATCTAGCTACGCAACAGAAGCCTCGTTACATGTATAAAATTGTAGGTAGCAAAAGGAGACAGGCTTTAAAAGTCTGTCTCCAAATCAGATATTTTGATGTGGTAGTTTCGCTACTTAATAATAGAGGGCAATAAATTTAAAAGAAAACAGTTTTCTACAAACAAAATTTAAAACAATTTTGTGCAGTGTTGCCATACGATGTAATTCATATCGTAATACTTCCTGATAAAGCTTACCTTCAAATTTGCTACATCATTTAAACATATTAAAATAGATCAGAGCTGTTTTTTTCAGTTTGCCATGTTAGATGGAATTAAATCTTATGAGCTAAATTACAATCACTTCCTGACGTTTGATTGTATAATTGAATCCTGAATTTTCATTGTAATTCGGCGACAATATAATAAGTATTGTTCTACTATTATTATAGTTCTACCACTTCCTGACGTTCGATTGTGTTCATACCAAGTTCATATCGTAAAATCGGGAAAAAACGGCGTTAGCGATAGCTATGAAATGAATATCGCTGTCATTTTATATGTAAATTTATATGAGAAATGTCATCGATCGTCCTTTTCCAGCCAACTGGACGCCGTTTTTTTCAGAAGCATATCAAGTGATACCATAATATAGTACTATATTACGATACATGGCGTTCGATTGGGCTTAAACTTGGTATACTATATCTTCAGTGACATTGTAATATTATGGTACCATGAAGCATATAAAGTGGTACCTTCTATAGTACCATATTTGATGACATAGCAATATTAGGTACATGGCGGCAATAGGGCTTAAACTTGGTATACTACGTATCTTCGGTGACATTGCAATATTATGGTACCTTAAAGCATATCAAGTGGTACCATAATATAGTACACTATTATGATATCATTTCCTGGAGTTCGATTGGGCCCAAATTTGGTATACTTGCGTTTCTTTATAAAGATTTGTTTAATTAATAATTTTAATTTATTTTACGAATTTTAATTTATTGTTCGATGTCGTGACAGCAACTTTTATGTTGAACTAATATATTATTAATTGTACCTGTGTCACTTTTTAAAATCTACCTAGGTCTATATAAATAACGTGGCAAACGGAAGAAATTTGTTATTATAGTATTTTTTAGTCAGTTAACATTTTTTGTACTGCATTTTAATAAATTATTTCCATTATTATTAAACTTATATTTTATTACTAACGTTCCAGCATTAATAAATATCACTATCAATCGCCCTGTATATTATTAATTTTTAAGGTAATTAAAGGTATTTTCTTAGTTAACATTATAAGGTAGTGTATATTAAAAATGTATATGTTTTGTAATAATATACTTAAAACTATTTTAATAGCCAAAGGAATAATTAATATAAGTGTATCTGACAAGAAAAGAAGAATAGAAAGAAACACATACTGCATTATACAAAATAAAAAGAATGGGATGCCAATTCAAGTCTTTTTGAATCTGGCAACTGTGCACATTTAGCCGAGCTATAAGGCCGTCGACGAGCCGTCGATCCAAAACCGAAAGTTCAAAATTTTTTTAGATAATATTGTATTATTTGTAAATATAATTTTTCGAACATTGATACTTGCAAAATATACATATAAATTTTGTGAATGCAAATAATAATACATCACTATTAGTAGATATTAAATGGTTTTTGTTAAATTAGATCGATTTTCAAACCCCAAAATTTAAAATATATTTACATTTTACCCATTATCTTATGTACCTATACATTATTTGTACATTGTAAAACATTTGCTGCATTTGTATGGTTCATAGTTTATTTGCCAAAGTATTTATTACTATAAATAGGTATATATGTTGTAGTTATTAACTGTATATTATGTATATTTCATTTAAACTATATCATTTTTAAAATACAAACCAAAAATCTGAGGAATAATTATGTTTTCCATGTATTCTACAACATATTTATTAATCCGTTATATCTAACTAGCGTGACGTCATAAATCTCGCCCGCAGGCTGATCTTTTAATAGAAGGCACTGTGTGCAACAAGAGTACTTTTTTGTAGGAAAAAGTATGTAGAACCCGCGTTGCAAAAAAATAACCTCAAAAAAGGTATTCACGAAACAACCCCCTACGCCCTACCCTTGCAAAAACTATCTTTTCTGCTTTTCCAAATAATTTTTCAGTATCACCGTTTGATTTAGGGTCAACATTTATGGCAGAGGATTTTTTTCGAAATTTTATCTCGTTTTTTAAGGCTGCAATTTCAAAACAACCGTTTTTTAAATTCACCCTTTCAGTGCCCTTAACTCCCTTAATATGCATTTGCCGCCCTATACTTATAGGAACTTTCTTTTACTATTTTTAGGAGTACTATCACCGCCTGATTTTTTTTTACACCATTTCAATGACACCCTGTAAGATAAGAAGACAAAGTACTCTACTTCGATAACCACAGTTTCTAAGAACCAACAAAGAGATATTCGAGCAAATACAGACCAAGATCAACAATACATAAACGTTTCGATGCGTTTGGCGACACCACCACCAACCTCTTACGTCTCGTTTCCTTTTAAAGCCTCAAGAGCAGAGCTCGCGTATCCGAAAGGTTTCTCGGCTTATAACTCTTTTATTTCTTCTTATCTTCGACTGGGGATTGTTGGCCCCCCGACACAAGCTCAGCGGAGAGTCAGACACAGTCAGTTATCTCAAGCAGGCCGGTTAAGAAAGAACCGATTGACCCCAAAGTGCAGTAGTATTCGAGTTATTTCAAAAAGTTCAGTCGTTTTACTTGTTTTGTTGAGCCGTTTTAAGAACACACGTAAGTACGAACTAATTTTATTTCGTTAAACGTACGGTGCGTCTCCGGAGAGTGTCTTTGCACGAAGGATTTCTTTTTATTATTAACATTTTGAAAAAAAGGTATTCTTTATCTCTATACTAATATATGTTGTATAAAAACCTTAAGTGACTGACTCACTGATTAATCACGATCCTGCTCAAACCACTCAAACGTAAGCAGCTCAATTTTGGCATACAGGTGGATTCTAGGGTGTAGAGGTTCGATAAGAAGGGATTTTTCGAAATTCCAGTTCCAAGGGGGTGAAACCACCCCTCAAATATTACAATATATTTTATTTAAAAAACGGCCCAGTTTCCGAAAAAACGCTTAAACACGTATATTTTATTTCGTTTTTTTTTCATATTTTAAGGGTTTTTAAAAATGTATATAGGGTGTTTCGGAAAATCTGGTCATTGATTAATCATGATCCTGCTTAAAGCGCTTGATGTAAAAAACTGATTTTTGCAAAACGAATTGACTTTAGGGTGTAGAGGTTCGATAAGAAGGGATTTTTCGAAATTCCAGTTCCAAGGGGGTGAAACCACCCCTCAAATATTACAATAAATTTTATTTAAAAAACGGCCCAGTTTCCGAAAAAACGCTTAAACACGTATATTTTATTTTGGTTTTTTTCATATTTTAAGATTTTTTAAAAATGTATATAGGGTGTTTCGGAAAATCTGGTCATTGATTAATCACGATCCTGCTTAAAGCGCTTGATGCAAAAAACTGATTTTTGCAAAACGAATTGACTTTAGGGTGTAGAGGTTCGATAAGAAGGGATTTTTCGAAACTCGAATTCTAAGGGGGTGAAACCACCCCTCAAATATTAGAATATTTTTCATTTAAAAAGTGGTGAGTTTTTCGGAAAAACTCTTAAACACGTATATTTTATTTTGTTGTTTTACATATTTTAAGAGTTTTTTAAAAATTTATACAGGGTGTTTCATAAAATATGACCACTGAGTAATCACGATTCTGCTTAAACTGCTTGACGTTTAAAGCTGATTTTTGGCACGAAAGCGACTGCATCGGAAACCGCTCGGCAAACCCGATACGCCTATTGAGTGGTGTAAATACACCAGTCGTTTAGTCCGGAAACCTATGCTGTGTCGTATTCGCTTGCTGGAATGACATAGTGCGTGGTTATATGTTTCTTTTTAAAAACGCGTGTAGGATTTTCGTTGAACTTTTGAACTGTTATTTCTAAGTTTTGGTAATTTGTATATCTTATTTAAAATGGGATGCAAATGTTTTTATTTATAAGGAAAAAAAAGATATTTATAGTATAAAAAATTAATTTATTTAACAAAATTTAATTAAAAATGTTACAAAATAGTTACCTTTCTATTGGTTCTATCGGACTTTTTTCGACTATATAAATCTTTATTTGTAAACTTTAATACATCAAATATTTTCAATCTAATTAATCATTTAATGATGTAAATAAGAGGAAATTTCTCACATGGGTGGTCAAATTTTATAGTTTTCATTATATCAAACAGCCTCTGAGAAATGTTTTCAACTCAAAATGCCTTTAATTATGTTTGACTACATCATTAAAAAGGGTGTTCAAATACATCAATGTGATATTTGTCTAAAATTTGCAAAAAAATCCGAATCTCTGGATAACTCGAAATTATTTACCCATTTAAAAGCCTTTGATCATGAAAGTGGAAAAATTTGTTCATTTTATTTACAGGCTGGAAAAATTATTTAAATTAAATTTTGATGAGTTTTGCACTGAAGAAAACGTTCAGAGGCTGTTTGATATAATGAAAACTATAGAATTTGACCACCCATGTGAGAAATTTCCTCTATTTACATCATTAAATTATTTATTAGATTGAAAATATTTTATGCATTAAAGTTTACAAAAAATAAAGATTTATATAGTCGAAAAAAGTCCGATAGAACCAATAGAAATGTAACTATTTTGTCACATCTTTAATTAAATTTTGTTAAATAAATTAATTTTTTATACTATAAATATCTTTTTTTTTCCTAATCTCCTACGAGCTGATATAATATGACGAGCAATCTATTAAATTACTGTGAGATTATACAGAAAAGTCCACAGACTTCGAGACATAGGAAAATCAAGTCCATTTAGCGTGTGTCCAAATTTTGACAAGTTTTCAAAAATGACAGTTTTGTTTAGACTGACGTTTAATTTCACCTGACTTCTCGGTGAATGATTTCTTTTTATGGGGGTACATAAAATCTAAAATTTACGGCCATGAAGAAATTCAAAACTTGGAGCAGTTAAGGCAGAAAATATTTAATGCCTTTGACACTGTCACCCCTGATATGTTATCCAATGTGAGGAGGGGATTTTATGATCGTTTGGGTTATTGTTTAATGCAAGAGGGAGGCACTTTTGAACAATTTTTGTAATTTTTTAAATTTCATTATCCTGTTTTTTTACCGTTTACCCATTACCTACCTTGACGAACATGGGAAAACGAAGGTCCTTTTCAGGACCACAAATATTTTGATTGAGAAAATTGGTAACTTTTTTTTGGATTAAAAAACAAAAGTTGTTAATATAATACCAATTTAAAAGTGTTTTAGTAGTTTTAATACACACTATGATATAAAATTTATTATTATTATAATGTACATTATTAATACTATTGTTCATTCGAAATGGCATTAAGGCCCAATTGCAACAATGATTTAAATTTTTCTTAAAGATAAGTAGAGCTTAGAATGAGCTGTATTTATATTTACTTTAATATTCACCTTAAATGAGGGAATTTGACTGATACAATTTTGAATTTGAATTGTTTTTTAATGATACTAACAATTTTAGTTCAATTTTTAATAAAATTTATTTAATATTAATAGAAATCCAAGAGATTTGAAACCTCTTTTAGCGATTTATAACATTCTCAAATGAATTACAGGTGCCCTTATTTTCTATGAAAATCACACAGCTTTTTTCATAGTCGCTGCAGTTGCTATAGCTATAAAAAACTAATTTTTTAAGGTGTGAAAATTGCGGCACACGCTGATTTTTCGTATGTCTCGAAGTCTGTGGACCTTTTTGTATGCCTCGATAACATATTGGTGCAGATTATTTTCATCCAAACAAATAATAACCCAAACCGTACATTGATGCGGATTGTCTATGAACTTTTTCTGAAGGTCACAGAAACCTGAACGCGTAATTCGGTGTTCTTTCGCATCTGTTGTAGTTAATTTGTGGTAGAGGTTCGATAAGGAGAGGTTTCTCTAATCTTAAATTCCAAGAGGGTGAAAACGCCTCTCAAATATTACAATATTTGTTATTTAAAAAACGGTTAGTCTTTCGGGAAAACGCTTGGACACGCAGTCAAATTCCAACGAGATGAAACTACCTCTCAAATATTACCAAGTTATGTAATAATATCGCCATATTGTTTTTTCTCATGCTGATATAAATGTAAGAAATTTTTTTCCAGTTTGTATGTTAATGGAAATTCTTGCTTTGCTTTATCATCACCATTACAAATGATTAATTCGCAGGGTTGCCAGACGTCCCGATTTAGGCGGGACTGTCCCGATTTTAATCGATGTGTCCTGATATGTCCCGCGGCCCGAGACTGTCCCGATTTGTCCCGCATCTCGTTCTCTGGTTTCAAATTCCCAAAATCTTCCTTCGCCACTATAGTAGGAGACAGGCGACAATGGCATCATGCGTAAACTCTGTTATCGCCTCGTGTCCGCCTCACCGTTTCAAGTATCGACGGTTTAAATACATGACATATCGATGCATCATTGCCATTCCTACTGATTCTTCTTTCTCTCTCTCTTCTTTTTCTTTCACGGATCATAGAGAAATATAAAAATAAAAGAGAGTTGTCATTTCCATAGTAAAAAGTAGGCAACACGTTTAACGAGGATCGATTGTAGCGCACCTTGAGCCCTAACTGAACTTAATAGAAATATACAGACGCACGAAATAGATATCTGTACACTACCACAAAAAAAGGCGGGCAGTTTAAATGTGAATTTAAAATTTTATGTATTTTTAAAAAATATACGAAATCAAACTGCAAAAAACATAATGAAAATTTATTTTTAAAAACGGAATATTTGAAAAGTATAAACTATTGTACACTTTTCAAACGCTTACAGTTAAATGCTAAATTAAATTTGATAATATAAAACATATGCTGAATTAACCTCGAGGGGTAAACCGCTGATGAATTTCTGTACACTAATGCCAAATAATTTAATACTAATACCAATAATACCACGAAAATGCCAAAAATGGGAACATCTTGTACACCAAAATACACCAGCGGTTTACCCCTCGATTAACCTATAGTATTATAAAACGTATTTAACAACGCCACTAACAAAGCATATAAGATCGCAGGGTTTGCAATCCATGCTATTATAACAGATTAAGATTTAAATAAGACATCATCAAAAATTAATTCACCTGTAAGTTGGATTTATAAACTCAGCAGTTGAAGTTCAGTTGAGGTAGCAAATGTTCAACACTGTGAAATCAAGGCGCGAATATATAGTCAGTTCGCTTTTTACGTTCATTGAGTTCAGAGATGGGCAATGTCTTTACATATCAAACTTGCTTTGCATGATACCTCTTCCTGGATCGTGTTCAAATCACATCATCGGCTGAAACAAAACATTACATGATGACCAAACACATAGCACAACAAAGTTCAAATCATAGAGAAATATAAGGTCTCTGGTTCCTCGGGTAACAAAACTTCCCTCCATAATTTCTGTACGCACAAACACAAAACAACAAACAAAGTGTATGCCTGGTGTACAAAATAATAACAAATTCCAAAAATTCAAAAAACATAATTGTAAACAACTGCAAATACAAATAATTTGCTGTCATGTCACTTGTCAACGGTCATGACACGACAGGTAGCAGGTGGCGACGCTTTGATTCTAACTGAACTATGCAACATTATGGCCAAGTTAGACAACCTTCAAACACTCTTTATTTTAGTTACTTTATGCACGGGATTTAGTCGTTTGTCGCTTACGTTTTGTCGCAAGGTCTTTTGTCTAATTTTAAAAAGACTTGTTGTAGTAATTTCTGTTCTGTGGTGTACTTGTACTTTGGTGTTTGGTGTACTACAGAAGGTGTAGTTGTACTTGCCTTGCCCGTGTCCGTGGTCCGTGCAGTGAGTGCTTTACCCGGAGATCAAACGTTATGTTGAGTTAATTTGCTGTACATGTACATTTTAATATTATATATAATTATATAATTATAGGTTAATTTTTTTTGCAACAAAATGGATTCAGATTCCTCAGTGTCCTCTGATGAGATTGACTGGCTAGTAAATTGTGGTGTTTTTGAAGATGATGTGGTCAATGTCGTCAATGACGGAAATTCCCGAGAAGACACAACGTGTTAACGATGTTAAAAAATCAAGAACTTTTCCCTGAAAAATACAGGCGGCTGCGTGTTCCATTTTTGCAAAAAAATAAAAGAAAAAGAGAGGTAGGTATATTAAACTATTTTCATATACAGAATAATCCACCAAAAGATACGAGGTTTGTTAAATTAGAAAAAAGTTGCGCATTTTTGTGCTCAATATTGGCTGCTTACAGAGTTGCCAAAGTTTCATTTGTTTCCAATATAATAGGAAATATACAAAATGTAACATTTATTTTATTAAAAAAAAATAACTCAAAAACTATTAACAATTATAGAATCATAAGTTTTGTGCACAATTTATATTTTTTTTCTTTTTCTTACAAAATATGCTACTTGGAAAAAAAATTCACCAAATGTATAGCTGTTCAGATATCGATACCAACTTATTTTATTTCAATACGGACTTTTTAAAAATATATTTACAGACGTCTGGTAACAAAATGGCCATCATCGGGGGTTTTTGAGTACGGACCTGGAGAATAATCGGTAATGGTGGTTATCGTCAGCATTTATTATAATTTCTTAGCAATCATCATGTCTCTTTATATTATCCCCTTTGTTGATAAAAACAACTACCTACCTATATCTATTTTAATAAAATATAAATAATGTTAATATGTTTATTATATTTTTCGTTTAGTACTTGTGTATTTTCATTTTAAAACATTTTTTATACCACAATCCCTCAATAAATTATTATTTAAGATATTAAAATAAACATTTTTGGGCGTGGCACCCAAACATTTTCACCTCCGGCGGTCATTCAGTGCGTCCCGCTTTTTCTTCTTCTAAATATGGCAACCCTGTTAATTCGACGCGAACGAAGTAGCAAGTAGCGGGTACACGCTAGTAGTAGATAAAATAGTACTTTAATCGCAATCGTTTGTATTCCTTTTCATAAGTTATTCGGGATTTAAATGGAAGTAGCTTGGATATGGCGTTTGTCGCCTCAGCCTGAATATCTGTGTATAATTTGGACCAGAGATATAGGACAACGAAAATCTACCAGCCACTGCTCTGAGGATATCAAATAAAGTTACGACCTTTCAAGTTCTTTTCAAATGTATTTAACAGCATTTCTTCATTAAGATGTTCAGCTTTAATACTAACAAAATAAAGCTTTTGAAACAAATAGCAGTAACAATTTGTCAGATTATGGTTTTATGTCTAAAGCATTCTCCAGTTATTTTATGACCAATTAGTCTTTGTTGAATTGACGCGATAGCGTCGAAAACAATTAAATTTTTACTGTTGTTAAACTTAATAGTTTTAAGAGTGCATGGCTCTTATTTAACTAGCTTGATTATTTTCTCTTAAAGGCACTACTTAAATTTAAATTTTATGTATATTCTTATATACATTCTATACATTCTTACTCAGTGCCGGCTCGCCTTAAAGGGCACAGGAGCACGTGTCCAAACGTACAGAGTGTCCCATTTTAGTGTGTTTTACAGGGTTTCTCGTTTATGAGTAGAGATACAAAGATGCGGTTTTCACATCTTATGTCTGATCGAATAAAAACGGCGTCAGCGATGGCTATGAAATGAAGATTGGCATTTTATATGTAAAACTAGCGTGTATCGAATTAATCATTTCTAATGGTGATGATAAAGCAAAGCAAGAATTTTCATTAACATACAAACTGAATAAAATTTTCTCACATTTATGTCAGCATGAGAAAAAACAATATGGCGATATTATTATATAACTTGGTAATATTGAGGGATAGTTTCATCGCGTTGGATTTTGACTCTCGAAAAATTCGTTTGCCAAAAATAAGCCTTTTACGTCAAGCAGTTTAAGCAGAATCGTGGTTAATCAATTACCCAACTTTTTGGAACACCCTGTATGATTTTTTAAAACATTTCAAAATATGTAAAAAAACAAAATAAATTATGCGTGTCCAAGCGTTTTCCCGAAAGACTAACCGTTTTTTAAATAACAAATATTGTAATATTTGAGGGGCGTTTTCACCCTCTTGGAATTTGAGACTCGAGAAACCCCTCATTATCGAACCTCTACACCCCACGGTCAATCCGTTAGCCAAAAATCAGCTTTAAACGTCAAGCAGTTTAAGCAGAATCGTGATTACTCAATGGTCATATTTTATGAAACACCCTGTATAAATTTTAAAAAAATCTTAAAATATACAAAACTAGAAAATAAAATGTACGTGTTTAAGAGTTTTTCCGAAAAACTCACCGGTTTTTAAATAAAAAATATTCTAATATTTGAGGGGTGGTTTCACCCCCTTAGAATTCGAGTTTCGAAAAATCTCTTCTTATCGAACCTCTACACCCTAAAGTCAATCTGTTTTCCAAAAATTAGCTTTTTACGTCAAGCGCTTTAAGCAGGATCGTGATTAATCAATGACCAGATTTTTCGAAACACCCTGTATGCATTTTTAAAAAATCTTAAAACACGTAAAAAAACAAAATAAAATATACGCGTTTTTTCGGAAACTTGACCGTTTTTTAAATAAAAAATATTGTAATATTTGAGGGGTGGTTTCACCCTCTTGCAACTGGAATTTCGAGAAATCCCTTCCTAATGAACCTCTACACCCTAGAATCAACCTGTATGCTAAAATTGAGCTTCTTACGTTGAGTGGTTTGAACAGGATCGTGATTAATCAGTAGGTACATATCGTCGCCTTAATCGGCAATATGCGTAACTCCACATTTTTCATAAAATGACATTTTTGTGCCATCTGGTAGGAAATATTACAACCCATGACTTGCAGAAATCCGTATATCCAAAATTAAATCGGTTTATTTGGCATTCCATAAGTAGAAAACCTCGTATCTCCTTTCCCGCCAATTTCAATCGGCAAAATCCGTAAATCCGTCGGTTTGTTATACATTTTCATGGTGAACACATGTATAACAATGTTATGTGGTTTATTGGCTTTGCTGCAGTGATACTAACATCTTATTTTGTATAATTAACTGTTATAAGGTAAGTGTAATTTCTATTTATTAGGTACAGTACATTTTTAGAGTCAAAATTAATAAACAGAGCGCTAAAGGCAAAATATTATTTTTAAGGGAGTTACGCAGTTTTCGTGTTTTATATTTTAGAAGTTACATTTACTCACATAGGACATAAGTACTTTTCTTCACGTTTGTTATAGAATTATGAACATATTTTAACCTGCTTTTCAGTTACAGAAAATATTTTGTTTAATCAAGTATACGAATTGACAGGATCTTTAAAGCATTGGACGTTGTAAAAAGTAATACACAATGCAATGTTAACGAAGCGCCAGTTAAAAATAGCGTATATAAAAAACCATTTAGCGACAATCCGGATTTCAATGCAACCTTAAAAAATAATGATAGTTATAACTTAGATCTATCGAAAACCATTGAAGAAGCCGAAATTATATTTTTAAACAATGGTGGTAAGTAATCATTAAACCTCTATGTAGCTAAACAAACTTGGCATCTAATTGTAGATGTACCAATAAGCGAACTTATGGTTGCATCCAATAATGCTGAATGTATATTATCTGAGGAACAAGAAATTCAAATGCTGGTAAAGGACAGAAGGGGTAGGATTAATATGATTGAGAGTGTCATTTCACTATCTAAGTTTTATTTTTAGAAGAAACATTAGCTTCAGTGGACTTCAATATGGAAGTTGACCGGATATTTAATGAAATACCTTCCTGTTCAGCAGTACAACCTAGTAGATCTGAGGTAACTATCAATATTCACGAGACACTGATTAAGGAAAACATTTATGGAGAAACGGATAATAACGATCCCGATTTTAATCCAGCCTTAAAAAATTAGGATACCTCTGACTCAGAAGATGACCCTATTGCCGTGCCAAGTAATTTACCGGACGACAACATATTGGAAGATGAAAACCCAAGACGAAAACGATCAACAAAATACGAAGTAAACAGAAACGAATGGTATGAAAATAGAAACCGAATAAATAGAGAAAAAGGAAAATCCTATTTAGGGAAAAAAAAGGAAGTGGAGGTATGATACTGTACAGGAACCAAGATTACTAAAAGAGGCCTGTAACTGTAAACTAAGTGCAAATCCAAAATGTATTTTGAAATGTAGACAGATAGCGGAAAATGAGAGAGAAATTATTTTTACGCAGTTCTGGAAATATACTTGGGCAGAAAAGAAGATGTTCGTAAAAAACCATGTGTCCGTAGAAACCACTAGTAGAAAGAGAGGATATAGAGAAGTTTCTAGAAGATCATATTCGCATAATTTTTTTTTGGGCAAGGCCAGACTAAGGATGTGTAAAGTAATGTTTCTTAACACATTAGGGGTGAACGAGTGGGTTATAAAAAAGTGGACAAAAAATAGCGACCAAGTCCATTTTAACCAGACTGAAATACCTGATAAAATTAATATTTCTGTTCGTTTGCTGCATGAGTTTTTTGAAACTCTACCAAAGTTAGAGTCGCATTACTGTAGGGCTTCTACCGCTAAGCTCTATTTAGAACCTATTTGGAATTCTAAAGCCCATTTATATAAGGTTTATAAAAACGACTACTGCAAAACACGTAATGAAAAATCTGTATCAATTGCCACTTTTCATAAGGAATTTGACAAAAAAAGGTTGTCGCTTTATAAACCAAAAAAAGATCTATGCGACTGTTGTGTCGCTTATCAAACAGGCAATTTAACAGAAGAAAAGTACAATGAACACATAACATTGAAAAATGAAGCAAGAAACGAAAAGAGTGCAGATAAAGAGTCTCAAGATGAAGTCTTAGCAATGGATCTCCAATCGGTTTTGCTCTCTCCAAAATCTAATGTTTCTTCGCTTTATTACAAGACCAAATTAATCGTTCATAATTTCACAATATTTGACGTCAAGCGCAAACAAGGTTATTGCTACCTGTGGAATGAGTCTGAAGGCGGATTAACAAGTAACGAATTTTCAAGCATCATAATTCATTTTCTGAAGGGACATCTAGAACAATATCAATTAGAAAATCAAAATGAAATTAAAATTATATTATGGAGTGACGGGTGTGGATACCAGAACAGAAACACAACTTTATCAAATGGTCTGTTTAATTTTGCACTGGAAAAGAATGTAACTGTGGTACAAAAATATTTACATAAGGGCCATACACAAATGGAAGTGGACAGCGTTCACTCTGTTATCGAAAGAAAGATCCGAAACAAGAAAATCAATATTCCCGCAGATTACGTATTTATTTGTAAAACAGCATGTCAAAAAACTCCTTACAAAGTTGAGTACCTTATGCACGACTTCTTTAAAAAATATGATGAACTAAAATATTTCAAATCCATTCGACCAGAAATAATCGCTGGAGCACCATTAGTAAACGATATAAAAGCCTTGAAGTACTCAAATGATGGAGTTTTTTTAAACTTCGTCATTCAGAAAAAGATTGGCAAGCTCTTCCAACAAGGTTGAACATAAAATCTATTAAGGCAACTAATATAGATAACTTACCGATACTACACAAAAATAGGCTAAAAATTAAAGCAGAAAAATATGGACACCTCCAACAGCTTAAGTTAAGCATGGAAAGCGATTATCACGATTTCTATAATAATCTACCTCATGATTAATCTTTTTTAAATTAAGTTCTTAAATGTTCTACTTTTATAAATAAAAATATTTTCATATTCATTTTCTTATTATTTTATTGCTATAGCTTTATTGGTAAGAAAAATGCCTATCTCCAATTTTTAAATTAAAATATAAAAAAGAAAATTACCTATCTCCATTTTTTATAAAAATTAATGATTAATGTTACAATACTAATTATGCCCCTCGTTTTTGTCACTTTTATGATATTTTTTAATCATTAAAAGCAATAATTGTGATAAAATTAAATAAAGTTAGAGGTAAAATCGTTTTTTGTGTCTCCTGAAAAATTTGTAGGAATGGAGTTACGCACTAAGCCGATTAAGCCGACGATATGTCAGTCATTTAAGGATTTTATATATTAATATAGATGAATATCGTTATACATAAGAACTCTAGAGATCGTACAAAAGAATTTTATAGATCATTTAAGACAATGCAATAATGTAAAAATAATGTGCATTAATTAATAACTAACTGTAAGTAAAAGGAATTGCTAACTATGTAACTGTAAAAATTGTTATAAATAATGTATTACTAATTAAAAAATATATATAGTATCTAATTTTAACGTTGATTTAAAAAAAATACTAATATTTTCTAACAACATCGGTCATTAGATATTTTTACGCCAAAAATATTCTAGAGTTCAACATCACTTTAGAAAAATAATTATACTTTATTATAATTTGAAAAGAATTAAGTTAGCATGGCGTACTTATACCCCGCTGGCAAGCGAACGTTTAGGTCGGCGTTTACATGTATAGGAGTGAGTCGTTATGGCAATCTAGTAAGTCGGAGTGGGCAAAAATACGAAGTATTTATTACATAACTACTTAATCTGACTTTAGACACAAATTACCTATAACAGATGCGAAAGAACACCGAATTACGCGTTCAGGTTTCTGTGACCTTCAGAAAGAGTTCATAGACAATCCGCATCAATGTATAGTTTGGGTTATTATTTGTTTGGGTAAAAATAATCTGCACCAATATGTTATCGAGGCATACAAAAAGGTCCACAGACTTCGAACATACGAAAAATCAAGTCCATTTAGCGTGTGTCGCAATTTTCACACCTTAAAAATTAGTTTTTATAGCTATAGCAACTGCAGCGACTATGAAAAAAGCTGTGTGATTTTCATAGAAAATAAGGGCACCTGTAATTCATTTGAGAATGTTATAAATCGCTAAAAGATGTTTCAAATCTCTTGGATTTCTATTAATATTAAATAAATTTTATTAAAAATTGAACTAAAATTGTTAGTATCATTAAAAACAATTCAAATTCAAAAATTGTATTAGTCAAATTCCCTCATTTAAGGTGAATATTAAAGTAAATACAAATACAGCTCATTCTAAGCTCTACTTATCTTCAAGAAAAATTTAAATCATTGTTGCAATTGGGCCTTAATGCCATTTCGAATGAACAATAGTATTAATAATGTAATTAATTAGCCCGTACTCTTAATTGGCCCGTACTCTTCTTTATTTTTCAATTTTAAAAATTTTAAAAATGATTTTCAAATGGTGTAATTTAAAGTTCGAAATAAATATTTTTTTTGGGATTCATTTTTCTTCGTTTTTTTTAATAGTGTGTATTAATCCTTTGTTATGTATGGCTCACCCTTATAACTTTTTTATTTTTTTCAGACAAAAAAATGAGACTTTGTATGACAGTATATGAGCTAAAGTAGGATTGATTGACATATTCAATTGTTTTCGGTCACTTCCGGTTTCACGGGAAATGTCTACAACTTTTGATTTTTATAAGGCACCCTCGGTATTTTTTTACTTTATTCTATAGAAAAAACACTCTGAATCGAATGGTATATCATATGCAGAGATATGGAAGTGGGAGAATGAGCTTCGACGAGTGCGCATCCAAATTTTTGTCGACAGCAAGATGGCAGACATCTTCCAGGTCTCGCTGTCACTTCCCCTCTTTAATTGACATCTCTTTGTTTTGTTATTTTTTCGTTTGCGTTGTTATCTAGTTAAAATTTATTATTATCTCAATTATTCTAAACACAAATTCAAAAAGGCTTGTTGTATATTGTCATAGTCATTCTAAGAAAGCTAATACGCCGGGAAAAATGATTAGTTTTCATGTGTAAGATTATACAACATAATCGTGTTTACAGCTGATCCAAAACTGTTTATTTTTACTTTTCCTAAAGGCGATTTGTAAAAATCGTGATTGTAATTGGGAATGGTCAAAAATAAGTGTATGATGTGGCCATTTCAAGAGGATGTTTTTATTACGTGTGGAGGAATAAGATACTTGGAATCGTTATCGAATGTTCGTGCTTCTGTAAAACAGTGCACTCTTATAGTGTCCATGAAAGCACAAGTTCAAGTGTACCAGAAATATGTCAAATAAGATTGGTCCTTACTTGACAAGAAGATTATTTGGAGGAAAAGAAAACATAAGATAGGGTATTTTAATCGAATAGCGAAAATTTAACATTTTTATTGCAAAGTTTGTTGTAGGTAGTTGTAGTTTTGTGCTAAATATTTCTAATATTAGCAGCAGCAGTGTTCAGAGTGTCAAGAGGAGGAGAATTCAGTTAATTAGATTTATGCACAGTTACTGGTATGAAGGCTTTTTGAAACATAATATCGAGTTCTATAGTCAACATTTTTAGTATTCCTACAAACGGTAAAAACAAGGAACATTGGACTGAAAAAATGGCAAGATTTATATAGGAAGAAAGGGTATTATGCCAATAAAGAAAATTAAATCTGTAGGCAGAAGTTTCTTATTTAAAAACTGTTATGGGGCATATATTAATTTGTATCTGTACCACAAATCACTGAGAAAAATCATATAATATTCATAATTGTTAACGAGATGATATTTAAAGAGTGTTAAAAATGAGACTATTAGTCATGAAGCTTACAATGTTACTTTGTTTCAATATTACACTTTTATTCTTGTAAAATCTATGATGAAGTTCAAAAGCATTTCCAATGGCCTTAAATTGTGAGCCGGGATTTATAGCAAAGGTATTTGATGCAATGAAACTTAATCAGTACCTACCTTCCAGTATGTATTTTAGTAAGGGGATTGTCAATCCCATGTTTTTAAATAGATAAAATAAAAGGCTAAAGTATTACAGTTGAGAAGAAACTATTTTATCTTAAAAAATGTTTCTTAAAATTCTGAGATCATATAATCTTATTTTCTTAATAATAAATTAGGTATATGTATGTTGTACATACAGAATTTTGTTATGGACAAATAAGGATCGACAAGTGTGCAAAAAATAAATGATTTTTTCTTGTATTAAGACAAACCGTAATGTGTTTTACAAACTTACCGGTTACCGGTAACAGTTTTTTATAATAAAATATTTAGGAATAATTTGGGTTGTTTATCAATATATTAATGACTTGAATTTTGACAAATTGAATTTGTATCAAAATAATTTTACGAAATATAAAATTGATGTTCTATTACAAGATTGAGTTTTTATTGTCGGCAAAAACCAGGAGATAAATACTAATAATAATACCCTTAATAAAATCAATGATGTTTATCTATTATGAAAATATTTGTTAGAGGACATGTTATGTAACAGTTTTTGTAACACAATTTGAAGGGACGAATAAAAAAATAAAACAGAAACATACTTTTCTAGGTTTATATTAAAAATTCAAGGTAGGTAATCATCAAAAATAATTATGAACCAAATGTTTTTATGAATATACAACTTGAACAAA
Organism: Sitophilus oryzae; assembly: GCF_002938485.1. Lineage (NCBI taxonomy): Eukaryota > Metazoa > Arthropoda > Insecta > Coleoptera > Curculionidae > Sitophilus > Sitophilus oryzae. The sequence goes on along the minus strand of NW_022145793.1, from coordinate 818,503 downwards.
ACGTTGTTTAGAACAATTTTTACTAAATTTGCAAAAATTTTAAATTGAAACGCGTAATTCAATACAAGTAAACATGAAATAATTGTAAATACTTATTTAATGGCATTTCGAGTGTTTAACGACTAAGAAAAGGTCATCTGTCCGTAGCGTCTTTTGTCAGAATATTCGTATATTTAGTGTATTATATACCAATATTGTACGCAGTTTTGAAACTGATGATAATTAAATAAATCATATTAATGTTAATTAACCATAATAAATGATAGAATTTCACTAAATTTAAATTGCCCCCCCGTATGGTTGAAAACAGCAAATTGATATTTGATTACTTATAGATTACCACCTATATACAAAATGACACGGAGATCTGGAATATGGCGCCCAACTTGATTAGACCTTCTGCGCATGTTGACGCTCATTCTCTATCCCTTCTATTTCTCTGATCATATGTCAACTTTTGACATATTCGCTCAAAAACAAATTTTACTTTAAATTTCAATCTAGAGTGACATGGCTGTGTTAAAAACACTAATTTTTAATCAAGGAGCATTGGAAAAATATGTTTGATCGTCTAATGTTTTTAGTGTCTTCGCCGTCTAAAAGATGCCCAAATCGTATTTTTACTCATATCTCAATTTTTTGAAATGGAACGAGGGTGGCTCATTAGCATATTTGGAAAAAGCATTTTTTTACGAATAATTTGATACCACACGCTTCGCATTTCGAGTGAAATTGTCATTATGAACCGCATGTTACAATTTCAAATAAACCATATGTGAAAATGTCATTTTCTATCGAATAAAGTAAAAAAATACCGAGGGTGCCATTTAAAAATCAAAAGTGCGTTGTAGTAATTTCCGGTGAAACCGGAAGTGACCGAAAAGAGTTAAATATGGCAATCAATCCTAATTTATGTCATATACTAACATACCAAATCTCGTTGTTTTATCTGAAAAAATAAAAAAAGTTATAGGGGTTAGGTTAGGTTGTAGGAGCCACTTTTGAGACGCACCCGGTATGTTGGCTTAGGCTATTATCCGATTTAAGTAGAAAACTGATTAAAATTTTAAAAAAAACTGGTTAAAATCGAAAAACCGATTTTTTTTCTATTTTTTTTAAACCAATTTTTTTTCCCTCTGGATCATAAGGTAAGGGAAAATTCCTTGTTCCTTAGCTGACAGTACACAATGGGAGATGAATTGAGAGTAATTACCTATTTTTAGCCGTGCTATTCCGCACTTTTAGACCTTTTAAACACTTGAGAAAATAAAACAAGAAGAATACTGGCGTTCCCTGCTTCTTTGCCAATTGGCCAACTGCCTCGCTAAGCTCTAATGGTGTTTACGAATTTTCTTTTGTGGCTAATTAACAGTGTTCAAAAGAGGCGTACGAACGAATGCCTATCGGCTTACTCTGCACTCGGTCAACAAACCTTGCAGTAAATAGAAGGAATAACAGCGTAAAGATGCTTATTTTACACTGCATTTTATAAATAAGTATACGAATGCATGCACGTGAAGCTACAGGTTATATGGCTTAAGGTGTCCGTTATTTACCAAGTTAATCATTTCTCTCACGACGCCCTCTAAATTTTTAGATTATTGTCTATAAAACAATAACAGACCATTGTAAACCCTTAATCTATTTGTGTTAACTAATATTCTTTGTCCATACTAATATACAGGGTTGTTCACCACATACGACACGGAGTATTGTAGCTAAACGATGAGATTTTTACAAAGTGTAAGTTTTGGGTTCGATGAAGGACTATTAGAGGTACAATTTAAAAATAATTTTACAAGATACAGAGTGTCCCAAATAAGTAAAAAATATCAAAGTTGTATTTTTTTAAATGGAACACCCTGTATATTATTACATTTTTAGTTTCTACGATTAAAATAAAGGTAAATTTGATTAAGGTTTATTATACTTAAACCTTACCGTTTTTGAAATATTTTCAATTTTGTGAAATTGCAGTAAAATGTTTAAGGCTTCATTTCTCCAAGGGTATCAAAGTTTTTAATACTAAATATTTACTAAAGTTTATTTACTGATCAGTTATTGTGTTGCAATAATAAAAATAATACTACCTTATACAGAGTGTCTAAAAATTTATTTTAAATAATTATTAGCTTCAAACGGCAATAACTTGTTTAATTTAAATGGAACACCCTGTATATTTTACGAGAATCAGATGCACAATTTAATTGTCTATCAAATTATATTATACCATTTTTTACCTATCTCTTTAAGTTTCCGTAGAAAATGCATTTTCTTGTAATTTAGAACTTATTTATCAATATACCCATGGACTATTGACATTTTAGATTATTTTTAAAGATGTACCAAATTTTTAAAGAGTACAGATACTAATATTGTCGATATAATTCGTTTATTTCATTAACAAATAAAAAAACTGTTTAAATATTTGTTAAAGAGGACCAATTAATATGATTTCAGTATTCAAACTACATTAACTGACTGTTTGCGTTGATTAATAATAATTGCTCCAAATACTAAAAAATTGAATTTTGTATGGGCATTAGACAGTGTGATAAAAAGTAACACCTTAAAAATGATATTTCATTTTTTAATAAATGCTTATTTATAACAACAGAGACTTTAATTTGATAACTTATTATTATATTGATTTCTGACTCAAATCCACATTTATTTATAATAATTTATTAACGAACACAATTAAGTATGTAATTAATTAGTATATGGGCGGAAATAATGGTGTTATATTTAATTAATGGTATACTCTTTTATAAAGATTTAAATAGTTTTCTTTTTGCATACAAATGGGCTAGTAAAATTATCGTTTTGCTAAAAACGATAATATTACTAGTCTGTACATTTTATACATTTGTTGCTTTAAAAACAATCTAAAATGTCAATATTTCATGGATATATTGATAAATGAGGTCTAAATTATAAGAAAATGCATTTTCTACGAAAACTTGAAGGGATAGGTAAAAGTGGTATAATACAATTTGATAGACAATTTAATTGTGCATCTGATTCTCCTAAAATATACAGAGCATTCCATTTAAATTAAAGAAGTTATTGCCGTTTGAAGCTAATAATTATTTAAAATAAATTTTTAGACACTCTGTATAAGGTAGTATTATTTTTATTATTGCAACACAATAACTGATCAGTAAATAAACTTTAGTAAATATTTAGTATTAAAAACTTTGATACCCTTGGAGAAATGAAGCCTTAAACATTTTACTGCAATTTCACAAAATTGAAAATATTTCAAAAACGGTAAGGTTTAAGTATAATAAACCTTAATCAAATTTACCTTTATTTTAATCGTAGAAACTAAAAATGTAATAATATACAGGGTGTTCCATTTAAAAAAATACAACTTTGATATTTTTTACTTATTTGGGACACTCTGTATCTTGTAAAATTATTTTTAAATTGTACCTCTAATAGTCCTTCATCGAACCCAAAACTTACAATTTGTAAAAATCTCATCGTTTAGCTACAATACTCCGTGTCGTATGTGGTGAACAACCCTGTATAAAATCCTTAAGTGACTGACATACTGATTAATCACGATCCTGCTCAAACCACTCAACGTAAGAAGCTCAATTTTGGCATACAGGTTGATTCTAGGGTGTAGAGTTTCGATAAGAAGGGATTTTTCGAAATTCCAGTTCCAAGGGGATGAAACCACCCCTCAAATATTACAATATTTTTTATTTAAAAAACGACCAAGTTTCCGAAAAAAACGCTTAAACACGTATATTTTATTTTGTTTTTTTACATATTTCAAGATTTTTTAAAAATGTATACAGGGTGTTTCCAAAAATCCGGTCATTGATTAATCACGATCCTGCTTAAAGCGCTTGACTTAAAAAGCTGATTTTTGGAAAACAGATTGACTTTAGGGTGTAGAGGTTCGATAAGAAGGGATTTTTCGAAACTCGAATTCTAAGGGGGTGAAACTATCCCTCAAATATTAAAATATTTTTTTTATTTAAAAACCGGTGAGTTTTTCGGAAAAACTCCTAAACACGTATATTTTATTTTGTTGTTTTACATATTTTAAGATTTTTTATAAATTTATACAGGGTGTTTCATAAAATATGACCATTTAGTAATCACGATTCTGCTTAAACTGCTTGACGTTTAAAGCTGATTTTTGGCAAACGGATTGACTGTGGGGTGTAGAGGTTCGATAAGGAGGGGTTTCTCGAATCTCAAGTTCCAAGAGGGTGAAAACGCCCCTCAAATATTACAATATTTGTTATTTAAAAAACGGTTAGTATTTCGGGAAAACGCACGTACAAGCATAATTTATTTGGGTTTTTACATATTTTTAAATTTTTTAAAAAATCATACAGGGTGTTCCAAAAAGTTGGGTAATTTCTTAACCACGATTCTGCTTAAACTGCTGGACGTAAAAAGCTTATTTTTGGCAAACGGATTTTTCGAAAGTCAAATTCCAACGAAATGAAACTACCCCTCAAATATTACCAAGTTATATAATAATATCGCCATATTGTTTTTCTCATGCTGACATAAATGTGAGAAAATTTTATAGAGTTTGTATATTAATGAAAATTCTTGCTTTGCTTTATCATCACCATTACAAATAATGATTAATTCGACGCGAACGAAGTCGCTGGTACATGCTAGTATAATATACCGTATGATCGAATAAAAACGGCGTCCAGTTGGCTTGGAAATGACAATCGATGGCATTTCCTATATAAATTTACATATAAAATGACAGCGATCTTCATTTCATAGCCATCGCTGACGCCGTTTTTATTCGATCATACGGTACTTTTCAATTATTTCTTATCCAGTGCTATTCATATTCGCAGCAATTCATATTAAAAGGAAACACACAGCACTGTATATACAACTAAATGCATCACAATCGCAAATCGAAAAGAACGTTTCTTTAATTGGACGAATAATTACAGCAAATAAATTTAAATTCAGAATAACCAACGTCTGGACGCGTACATTGTTCGTAACCACATCAGACTCGAGCAAAGATTAAAAGTAATAAACAAATTGAATATTTTATTAGGCATTGTTGATGGACACAGAATAATTATTTGATTTCTGAGAGAAGTACTTTAGAAACATGATGTTTGTTTGTTTTATTACTGATGAATTTTTAATAAAAAGATTAAGGCTATATTACAATTCAGCACGATTGATCACATACATACACTAAGAGACACTAATCAGCAGAAAAAAAATTCCAATAGCCATAACCTTTATAGACTTTGAGAAGGCTTTCTCAATATATCAAGGCAATAATAGAAGCTCTAGCGAAACAAGGTATTGACAGATTCTCGCCAACAGATACAAAGAAGCCAAAGCAAGAGTAATGATACAAACTGTTTACAGCAACACTAGAGGGAGTAAGGAATCTTCCATCAACTGGACTGGACCAACAAAGGATTAAAAAGAGATGAAGAGTATCTTAGCCATCAAAGATTCGCTGATGACATAGTGCTAATTGCCAATAGTCCTGAAGAAAAGTAGGTCTCAAAATGAATTTAGCAAAAACTAAAGTAATGTAGCTGTAGTAACTAGTAGACAGAAAAGACATTCTAATAAACCAACATTGGAAATAGTAGAAGAACATATATACTTGGTACAATATACAGCTCGGGATTTCTACTACTAGAAATCAACAGAAGAATTAAGTTAGCAATGTAGTACTTATGGAAGAAACTCAATCATATTCAAATCTAAAATGCCACTTTATCTAAAGAAGAAAACATTCGACCAATGTTTACTTCTTCTTCTCGTCCGTTAACCCTCGAAGGAGTATGGTGACATCATGTCTCAACTGCTCGGATCGTTGTTCTCCATCCCTCCCTATCTTGAGCGGTTATAGAAGCCTCTTGCAGGCCGTGACCAATAATTTCTTTGGTTTGGTCCACCCAGCGCGTCGGAGATCTTCCTCTTGGTCGTTTGCCATTAATATTGCCTTCGATTATGATTTTTTCCAGTCCATCTGTTCTTCTCGAAATGTGCCCGAAGTACCTAAGGTATGACTGGTTTGTTTTGGTTGAAAGTCTTGTGTCAACTTTCAACTGCGTTAGAATTGATACGTTGCACAGTGCTTCGAACATATGGCTCTAGAGGACAAAAATGCAAAACTTCTCTTTTATTGTAGGCAATTTATTCAAACTAGGTTTATTTGATACAAATGATGAGTACTCTCATTGTACTAAATGATGATGTTCTTAGTCCCACGTTTATAAAAAAAAAAATTATAAATAATAATAATGTTGGAGCTGTGTTCCATCTAAGGAAATAATAATTTATAGTATGAAAACGGTGTAAGTATTAAATAAATCCCTGTGATAAAAAAGAATTGAAATAATATTAGAACATGATTCCTACAATATAAGCCTAATATAAGATAAAAATGTTTTTCTTTAATGAAAAATAAACATTAATGTTATATTTAATTAAAAACAAACTTAAGATACTATAAATTTACTTTAGGACAACAAAATGCATAGATCGTAACTACTCTGATTCAGAAGAATCACTGGTGACAGAATCTTCCAAATTTATAGTATCCAAATCGCAGGTAGATGCAGTATCCTCACATGTAAGATATTTCTGTACATCATTTTCTAATATGTTACCTTTTCGCGTTGTTACTGTTCTTTTTGTTGGTATGAGGGGTTCGGATGTTAATAGTTACCTCTTTAATAGACCATATCCATATATCATTTTTTCCTTTTCTTGGGTATGAGGTTTTATAATAAATTGAAAGATGGAAACTTTTTTATGCGACGTTTCGCTCCAACATAGTGGGCTTTTTCAGACACAAGTGGTGTCTCATTTGACTGGAAGGTTCATCAATATCTAATAAAGAACACATTTTTTGAAATACAAATAATTTTGAGTTCTTGTCCCTATGATCAAGCCAAGTATTAATCAGATCGGCGTTGCTTATCAATTTTACTCCATCTGAAAAGTATTATAAAATAAACTTCGTCGCAAGCAGACGCAGGTGAACTATACAAAAATTAAAAGTGTATGAATATGACAACAAAAATATTCAATAAATACGATATGTTTTGATATGTTTTTTTTAAATGCCTTTTTGAAGTTTGAAAACGTAAAATTTTTATACCCATTTAAGAATCATCTTAAAAAATAAATAAAAACTAAACAATCACGAACTTGTTTAGAAATAAATTTAAAGTACATACCTTGTTTAACAATATCCATAGTGGCTTTCAATTAAGTTCGTACCGCTTAACTCCATAATATACAGAACTACTATGAATGTTATTCTTTTCACTGATAAGATAATGATCGCAAAATTTATTTGTAGTGAAAATATTTGCTAACAAAAAACGCTGTTTATGAAAAATAATGTACAGGATGGTTGAACATTGCTATAAGTATAAAATTACATATTCAGATATTAGTAAATTTTAATTTTTTTTTTCGATTTTTGTCCATGGGACGAAGCACTGTGCGTTGGTCCGATGTTCTATGTATGAAATTCGCAGCATTCTTCAGTCCAGGTCTTTGATGCATAAGTAGCGATAGGAAAGATCAATGCGTTTACTAATTTTAATTTGTTGCGATGGGATATTGCAGAGTCTTTCCATATTCGTGTTAGTTTTATAGTCGAGTTACGAGCTATTGCTAGTCTGCGTTTGATTTCCTCGTCACAGTCTCCCTTGTTTGTTATGAGGGATCCGAGGTAATTGAACTTTTCAACCACCTCAAAACCATCAATCTCCCTGATGTTAGTAGAATTTCGGTCTATTATTGACTTGCGTTTTCCTTTTGTTTAGCATAAGGCCATGTTCCGCACTGATCTTACTCAACCTTCTCATTATTTGAACAAGTTCTTCCTCAGAGCATGTAAGAATTAAGGTGTCATCGGCATACCTAAGGTTTGTGATCTTTTTTCCACCTATCGTTAGTCCGCCTCGCCAGTCCTGTAAGACTTTTCTCATTATGTACTATACAACCGGGGTGATGGGTGATACTATACAACCTTGTCTCACACCACGTGTCGGACTAAAAGACTTCGAGAGAGCGTTGTTGACTTTGACTTTTTCGGAGCTGTCTTCGTCAATGTATACTACCGGTCATAATCTATGCATGCGAAACCTGGACACTCAAAACGGACATTATAAGAAAACTGCAGGTCGCACAACGGTCAATGGAACGAAATATGCTGGGAATAACCAAGAAAGGCCGTAAAAGAATAGAGCGGATACGACAAAAGACCCAGATAATAGATGTCATCCACAGAATCAAATCCAAGTCAAGTGGTAATGGGCAGGACATCTGGCAAGAAGGACGAACAACAAAAATTACAGCGTGGCAACATTTTGAAGCGTTCTTTAGGCATGATTAAGATCATATGCGTGAGTATGCGTTGGGTAGTGGTAAAGTAAGTTAATTTACCCTTAGTCTTCCTCAAAAATTCTGCCTGACAGTCTTGCCTTGAGAAAAAACTGTGTGTATGTGGCTACCTTTAGACCAATTAAAAATTTTAAAGTGTTCTCTAAGCTTAATGATGGTGTGTTTAGTATCATCTGCGTGAGTATGATATAAAACACGGCTATATTATACGCGCCATATGTATTGTGTCGCATCTTCAACCTATCAATTTTATCCGCGCACGAGGAATGTTTTATTTCTTTACAATTGCCGTTCCACTTTAAAAAAGCAGACTTTTACCGGTCTCGAGATATGGGAGGTCGCTTCGCTCGCATCGATGGAATTTAACCATATCGAGGTAGTAAACAGACAGAAGAAAGTGCTATATATAATAAAAATATACAGGGTGGCCCGTCGAAAACGTTCCACAAGGCATAACGGCCAGGGTAATTTTTTTCAGAAAATCCAAAAACACGTTAATTTTGTTTGTGAGGGGGACAACTTTTGCCCCAAAAATGATTGAAAAATCTTCAACCCTCTAAGCGGGGGTGTCATCCCCCAACTTTTTTTAAATGGGAAGGGGGTCAAGTGGCACCGCAATGAAAAGAGCTTTCTATTCTCTATATTTCCCCCTTCGTTTTTGAAAATCGGTCGAGTCATTGAGAAAATATGAAGGATTGAAATTTGAAAAGTTTATTTAAATATTTATCAGAGTAAATGATAAGGATAAATTCCTTCGACCAATTTGCTGTTTTTTCTTATTATTTCTAGATGTTTACGTATTTTTTCACTTGCCACAAAGTTGAACGATCAGGTGCGGTAGTTGCTAGATAGCTGTTCTATGACTTGTGCGTTGAAGTTCTCAATATCGTTAAACTTTTTAACAATTATGGTGTACTCACTCGCAGAAAAAGTGGAAATAATCGAACTTTATTTTAAAAATAATAAATGTGGCTATCGGTTTGCGCAGATATTCAATGAACGCCATCGTGACAAACACCTTTATGGCAAAATTGTTCGCGAGTTAGTAGCAAAATTTTGCGAAACTGGTTCCGTTATGAATAAAAAGAGGCAGAGGGAAAACCCTGTAGAAAATGAAGCTATGGAGGTATTTGTATCGGGCCAAGTTGCCATGGATAGTACGCTGAGTACAAGAAAATTAGCCAATGAGACCGGCCGGCGCCGGCGGCGTGAATCGTATAAGTATCCAAAGGATATTAAAAAAACACAAGTTCCATCCGGTCAAAATTCAGTTGGTACAAGAACTCAACGAAGATGATTTTGATCGTCGCTTGCAATTTTGTGAAACTGTGAGTGAACGAGTGACGTATGATAATAATTTCCTATTTATGTGTGTTTTTCGGATGAGTGTACTTTCTTTTTGAACGGTGTAGTTAATCGACACAACTGTCTATACTGGGCTGAGGTCAACCTCAGGGATTTTCACGAGGTGCACACACAAAACCCTCAGAAATTGAACGTGTGGGCTGGTATTTTTGGAATTTCTATTGTGGGTCAGTTTAACGATATTGAGAAGAACTTCATCGCACAAGTCACAGAACAGCTATCTAGCAGCTACCGCACCTGATCGTCCAACCTTGTGGCAAATGAAAAAATGCATAAACATCTAGAAATAATAAGAAAAAACAGCAAATTGGTCGAAGGAATTTATCCTTATCATTTACTCTGATAAATGTTTAAATAAACTTTTCAAATTTCAATCCTTCATATTTTCTCAATGACTCGACCGATTTTCAAAAACGAAGCGGGGAAATATAGAGAATAGAAAAATCTTTTCAATGCTGTGCCACTTGACCCCCCTTCTCATTTGAAAAAAGTTGGGGGGTGACACCCCCGCTTAGAGGGTTAAAGATCATCAGGGTTGAATCATTTTTGGGGCAAAAGTTGTCCCCCTCACAAACAAAATTGACGTGTTTTTGGATTTTCTGAAAAAAAATTATCCTGGCCGTTATGCCTTGCGGAACGTTTTCGATGGGCCACCCTGTACATATAATAAAAATATATGAAAGGTTTATAATCTTTAAAGAAATGGACACTGGATGTGAAATTTACCCTTTCAAGCTGTAGGATTCTCACAGTATACCCATATCTGTCGTCTAGACTAAGAATTCTTTCTTCCAAGTAATATCTAAATGGATAGTGCACAATAGGAAGACTTATAAAGTGCCTTGAGTTGTTTCTTTTTAGATTGAGAAGCTTATCTTTCATTCTTATCTTTGTCATTGGCATGCGAATCAAGCGGAAGTGGATCTCATTTTCCTTATTTTAAATAGAACACTGTAGCACCAGTGACGGTTCGTGGTTATTATTGCAGGGAGGTCATTATCTAAAAATATTATATAATTTATTTATATTAATTTGTATCTTTAATAATTAAGAAAACCCCTTTATAAAATTAGTCAATTTTAGAGAAAATATTGTCTTTGCCCTCTTAATTTAAGCTTCGCCTAAATAAATACATCGTCCTTTAAAATTTGAAAAAACAAATACATTCTATTTTGATTTTTAGTATATTTTTCTAACTATAGCTTTCCATTCATAACTTCTAAACCGATCTAAACAATTCGTGTATTTATAAATAAGTTTAACTCTGGCCGTCCCCTATATATACCAGAAAAATTAAAACCAACTGTAAACCGTATATTTTTTGATACAATCGAAAAATCAGCGAATATCTGGCACAAAATTTGCATAAAATTTGCATGGCGAGATATTAATTCAAACATGATGCATGTGTGCGCTTGGCGTTTAGACCAAAGAGATTAGTTAGCAATTAAAATCTTAGACAGATATACGATACCGTATCTCATACAGAAAAAAACAGTTGTATGTACAGTTATGAATGAAGATTTATTCAACCTATCTGTCTAATTTTTAACAAGTCTTCAAATGTGCAAGTTAAATAATTGAAAAATCTACTTGTTTGCATTTTGTCTGGTATATTTCTTTTAGTTTTGTCCACAAAACATCCCCCTTTAGAACTTCGTCTATCATGTTAAGAAATGAAAGTAAATAATAAAGCGCCTCTCGTGTTTGTTCGCACTCTAAAAATTTCAATTAATGCCTGTATATATTTTTAATATATTTTTAAAATTTACATGTTTTTAATTGTAAAGTAATATATTACATTTAAATGGAATATATTACATAACAATTATGTCAATTACAGGATTACAAGCTTGTTTTCTAACATTTTTTAAATAAAACGAATTATAAAATTTCAATATATGTATATTTGTCGTAGATAAGAAAAAAGTAAAATATAAAATGGACAAACGCTTACTTACATTCAAATAAACTTCCACTTTTAACTAGACTGTATATATTTTATTGGATTAGCCATTCAATTCTTATTTCAAAAAATATATCATATACTATACCGGGTGCGTCTCAAAAGTGGCCCACCCTATATTTCTATTTCACAAATAAAAATATCCGACAACACTAAAATCACTGAAACTTCCGCGGCTGACAACGAAAACTGAAAAATATAACGGCACTTTTTGTTTTGGACCTGCATATCAACATTACGCTGTACTATTATGTGTTTGTTGTTGAAATAATATAAAATATCTAATTATAACTTGTAAATTTTAATATTTTAACATGATTTTAACTACTTTTGACAATAACTAACTTTTTGTTATCAAGATGACATTTTAGACGGCAACTGACATATATGTCATAATATTTGAATCTTAATATGTATGTAATATAATTCTAAATTACTATAATGCAACTTTATACTAAGAAAACATTTATACATTCACAAAATACAACAAAGTCTAATAATATAATTTGAAAACAATGAATATTGAATTAAAATTGAAAAAGTTAAGCGCGACCCCTTGTGTCAAAATTAGATGATTAAATTTTCGCAATTTTTACACCATTTGATGACGGGTGGCGCCTCTAGTGTTTGTTCGGGCGGTTGGTCTTTTACTCCCGCTTATGGCCATTAAAGAAAAAGTTCTAAAGGGGGATGTTTTGTGGTTTTGTCATAGATTATTGACAAAATAAAATAAACGCCATAAATCTACTTTAGAGTGACAGGCATGTGACAGGCATAGGTGACAGGTAATGCAAGTACATTGACAGTTATAAATTTCATTTCAAAATTTCACAAGGCAGTTAAAAAATGTGAGTATAATACGTCTTTTGGGATCACTTTCACTATGGCAAAGGGAAGATAAACATAGAAATATACAGGATGGTTCATGCAGCGTTCCAAAAGAAACTCCGTATCGGGTTTTATATTTGAATTTTATATTTTTATTATCTTTCTTTGCAAGATATATTTGAAAAAATATTTTTTTAATAGATCATTAGCATTCAAAGTATTTTCAAAGTAATGTACTATTTTAACTAGACTGTATAAGTTTTTAAGTTAATGGATTAGCCATACAATTCTTATTTCAAAAAATATAACATATACTATACCGGGTGCGTCTCAAAAGTGGCTCACCCCTATAACTTTTTTATTTTTTCAGGTAAAACAACGATATTTGGTATGTTAGTATATGACATAAATTAGGATTGATTGACGTATTCAATTGTTTTTGGTCACTTCCTGTTTCACCGGAAATGAATACAACTTTTAATTTTTAAAAGGCACCCCGGTATTTTTTTACTTTATTCGATAGAAAATGACAGTCTGAATCGAATGACATATCATATGTCAACTTTTGACATATTCGCTCAAAAACAATTTGTAGTTTAAATTTCAATCTCGAGTGCTATGGTTGTGTTAAAAAAACACTACTTTTTAATCAAGTAGCCTTAAAAAAATAAATTGGATCGTCTAGTGTTTTTAGTGTCTTGTCCTGGCCGGTTAAAAGATGCCCAAATCGTATTTTTAATCAAATCTCAATTTTTTCAAATGGAACGAGGGTGGCTCATTAGCATATTTGAAAAAGCATTTTTTTACGAATAATTTGATACCACACACAATATTATTATATTTTATTACTTATTACACTTTATCTAAAGAATATACTAAGAAAACTTTATCTTATTACTGTCATTGTCATGGATCCTCTCGTTGATCAAATTTATATGATTCTTTGAGACCAAGACTATAGACCCTGCAAGACCAAGGCCAAGACAGTCTGTTCTTGCATTTGCACATCACTAAGTGTTATAACAATTAATCTCTTGTTACAGATCCATCAAAAACCATGGCAAACGTATACGTCGGCTTCCACGATCAGCGCAGCTGCAACCGCATCCTGAAACCCCCCGGCGGCGGTACTTCCAACATCTTCGGTACCGACTTGGTCGTACCCGACGTAATACCGAACCAAATCTCCCCGAAACGCGAATCCAAACAGTCCACCACCATCCAACACATAATCCAGACTGAATCATCCAGCACCAACACCACAAGTACCACCGAGGAAAACCTAAATTCCTCCGCCAACATCGAGGTTCCTCGCCAAAACGGTACCAACGAAGTTACAATTAAGGAAAACGGTACTTCTAACCCTCCCGACGTCACCGCGGTGGTAACGAGCAAAGTAGAAGAAATGAAAATAGAAGAAAGATCGACGAAGAGTCTAGTAACCGAAACTGACTCTTCAGGCAACACCAAAGTTATTAGTAACGACTCAAGTTCTGAAGGGTCGGTACAGCTGAATTCTAGCTTCAAGCAGGGTTCAAGTATCGGTGATATACTCAAGCAGGACGATGTGATAGAGGAGAAGAAGAAAGTGAAGTCTCCAACGCAGCGTGTACCTCCAGGAGGGTATTCTTCGGGATTATGGTAGAGTCAGTATAGTTTAAACAGTAATGGAGATTGCATCGGAGGAATTAGAGATTTGGTCACGTTAATCTTTGCTATAATGGTCATTTTAAAATTATAAAAAAATGTTGTTAAAACTCTCAATATAAAGACGATCAAGAAAAGAATAATTGTGTTAGTTATTTCTTTGCAAAAAAAATGATATAAATATTATTATCATATTATATCAACAGTATTCAATAGTTAATTATATCAACAGTTATCGTTCAAAATTGTGTCAAACCAAATTTTGTTTTTTGTCATAGTTTCAAAACATCCTGTGGGAAAAAAGGGTAAAAAAACTCTAAAAACTAATACAAAATGAATAAAAAAACAAAGTAATCACCTCAACCTAACATTGTCTAGAAAAGAAATTGTTCAACTCATTATTATTGGAAAAAAACTATCTAATTCTGATAATATACAGGATGAGTCTTAAATAAGTGTAAATATTTTTAGAGTGGTATATTTCGACCCCAGGAACACGTTTACGAGTTTTTTTTCCCAAAAAAGATGTTAAACATCGTGTATATTGTTTAAATTTTAAAATCGTGTTTTAAACAATAAAAACCGTTTTAAACCATAAAAATATGTATTTTTTAGAAGGAAAAGAAAAATATGTTTTTTTCAACCCTGGTATTTTCAAATTAATTTCTATATTTTATAAAATATGTCTCTTACAAAATCAAGCTATAATTTATTATTGTCTTCAATAAAAATGTAGGTAGCCTTTTATTAGATATATGATCTGTGGGTGAGATAGTTATAAGAACTCCATAAACGAAGGTAATAGAAAAAAAAATGTAGCTTGTCACCTTGGACTTATTTTTTATATTTTAAAAAAATTCGACAATATTAGAAATCTTTCACAAAATTAATTGTAGAACATATTGTGTACATTTATGAGCCTTTGCCTTATCTGACTCATATGATATCTTTATAATTAAAATATATTTTTGTCTTTTATTCTAATTATTTTTTTTTCTTTAAATATCGTGACCAGATCAAAATGAAACAGACTGAAGAAAAAAGCAAGCGCAGTCCTTTATGTTTTAATTTAGTTTTCCTTTATTTTTTTTCGTTATTATCATTTGCTTTATTTTCCCTATTTAGCCATATTATTATCCATTAATTCCTTTATTGTTTATGTATAATTATATTCATATTTTTAAATCTTTATTATAATCACGTACATTACCTTATGTGAAAATGTTACTAATTTTAATATATATTTATTTCAATTTGTGTATCTGTTTTAAGATATGTTTTATGATATTTATAAATCTTGTAACTTTATATCATCTTTTTATATGAATAAAATAAATATATCTATAAAATTAACTAGTTCGTTTTATTACTCATCATCAGTGATGAGCAAATGCCAGACCAAGACTCCTTTGGTCTTGATCTTACAGTTAATAAGTAGTCTTGGTTTTGGTTTTGCTACAAGATTTTTGCAAGTCTTGCATTATTTTTAATAGAGTTTTTCTAGAGGCACATCCTTAAGTGACTGACATACTGATTAATCACGATCCTGCTCAAACCACTCAACGTAAGAAGCTCAGTTTTGGCATACAGGTTGATTCTAGGGTGTAGAGGTTCGATAAGAAGGGATTTTTTGAAATTCCAGTTCCAAAGGGGTGAAACCACCCCTCAAATATTACAATATTTTTTATTTAAAAAACGGTCAAGTTTCCGAAAAAACGCTCAAACACGTATATTTTATTTTGTTTTTTTACATATCTTAAGATTTTTTAAAAATGTATACAGGGTGTTTCGAAAAATCCGGTCATTGATTAATCACGATCCTGCTTAAAGCGCTTGACGTAAACAGCTGATTTTTGGAAAACGGATTGACTTAGGGTGTAGAAGTTCGATAAAAAGGGATTTTTCGAAACTCGAATTCTAAGGGGGTGAAACCACCCCTCAAATATTAGAATATTTTTTATTTAGAAACCGGTAAGTTTTTCGGAAAAACTCTTAAACACGTATATTTTATTTTGTTGTTTTACATATTTTAGGATTTTTTTTCAAATTTATACAGGGTGTAATGACACCATTGAGTAATCACGATTCTTCTTAAACTGCTTGACGTTTAAAGCTGATTTTTGGTAAACGGATTAACTGTGGGGTGTAGAGGTTCGATAAGGAGGGGTTTCTCGAATCTCAAATTCCAAGAGGGTGAAAATGACCCTCAAATATTACAATATTTGTTATTTAAAAAACGGTTAGTCTTTCGGAAAAACACTTGGACACGCATAATTTATCTTATTTTTTTTACATATTTTGAAATTTTTTAAAAAATCATACAGGGTGTTCCAAAAAGTTGGGTAATTGATTAACCACGATTCTGCTTAAACTGCTTGACGTTAAAAGCTTATTTTTGGCAAACAGATTTTTCGAAAGTCAAATTCCAAGGAGATGAAACTACCCCTCAAATATTACCAAGTTATATAATAATATCGCCATATTGTTTTTTCTCATGCTGACATAAATGTGAGAAAATTTTATCTAGTTTGTATGTTAATGGAAATTCTTGCTTTGCTTTATCATCACCATTAAAAATGATTAATTTGACGCGATTCGACAAATAATTAATTCGCAGGTACACACTAGTTTTACTTATAAAATGGTAGCGATCTTCATTTCATAGCCGTCGCTGGCGCCGTTTTTTTTCGATCGTATTGTTTATATGGCTTGCAGAAGCGTGCAAATTAACTGAGAGTCATATAACATCCCGTTAGGACTAAAATTCCTACTCCTCGGTTTCTTCACCCTGTATATCAAATAGAACTCTTTTAAAAATGCTGTTGTCAACATAGACTTAGAATAAAATATAGACTACACTATTTACATTTAAGCGCGGTCCAATATTAATTTTTGTAAACATGTTTACTCCTGGGTGCAGCTGACCTCGGCCGTCTGAGTCTTTCGCCTCCAGCCTATGTTGTCACGTCTAAAATATTATTAATATTTTTTTTGTTGTTATACACATATATTGAGATATTAAAACTGTATTTTAATAAAGTAGTGTTTAATAGTAGAAAGATGTATTAAATAGTCCCTATACTACTAAATTATAAGTCGGAGACTATTTAAAAATGACAAATTCTTTACAATTTGGCAACACCCATCAATCGCCGGGTCGCCTGTTCATTCTTTATTCTCTCGTAGTAGAGCCATAGTAGAGTAAAGCACGTGTCGTAAAACCTTGTTGTCACAGTTTCTCCATGGCTATTTTATTGTTTTTATTGGATGTTTTGATTTTGTATTTTTTGGATTCGATTTTCTTAGTGTGTAGTGTCGGTTTAGTGTTTATTTTGATTACTTTTTATTTAAAAACTATAAAACATGGTTCGTCAGTGCCAAATTTGTAAGAAATTGGACTATTTAAGTCCTGGAACAACATTCCACAGGTAAGTCAAATTTACTATTTTGGCGTCAGTGGCGTTGTAGAAAGGCGCTTATTTAGATAATAATTTAGTAAATTATAAACCCTGGAAAATCTGTATTTTTTATATTTATCATTTACGTAAAGGTTCTTACTAACCTCGTTATTAATATAACGAGTAGATACATTATTAAGTACATAAGAAGTAGACACATTATTTTCTTGGGCATTGGTTAATTTAATGCTTTTTTTTATGAAAAATGTGTTTCTTTTTATTCTAAAACCATCCTTAGAATCTAAAATAACATACAGGAATTCCAGAATGATATTCCATTATGAAACAACAATTTTTAAGGCTTATTATAAACTATAAACAATCGAGAAAGTCGAAAAAATTACAAGCTACCAAACATTTTAAAATACCAAACATTCCTTATTTTTTTTCAAGACTAAAATATTTTACAAACATTACTTTTTCCCTATAGTTTCACATCAGGTATAGAAATAACTACGTTTTTATGATAGGGTCACCATTATGATAACAAAAATGACGAACAATGGTCCAGAAATGTAAACAAGTACATATTTTTTGTAAATATTTTTCTTACCGCTTGCATTTTTGTCCATTATTATTTCACAAATTATACAGGGTTATGTAAACCAGGTAGATATTTCGTTTTTTTTATATTAAACAAAGATAAAATAAATATGCCATTTTAAAATTTATCCAGTACTTACCTAGAGTTTTTTCTTTTTTTTTCTCGACTGTTAATCTATTATTAATTTGTAATACCGTATGATCGAAAAAAACGGCGTCCAGTTGGCTTGGAAAAAACCATCGATACATACTCCATATAATTTTACATATAAAATGACAGCGATCTTCATTTCATAGCCATCGCTGACGCCGTTTTTTTTCGATTATAAGGTATAATTTTCATTTTTTCTTTTATAATGTAATATCACTTAAGTAATATCACATATAATCTGAAGATAGTTTTAGAATTAACCAAAACGTAAATCTTTAATAAAACAATCTGTTATTATTTGCCATATATGTATGTATCCAAGAAAATAATTTACATATTATTATTATATGTTTTACTGTTTTTTATCTTTATTTGAAACTCAGAAATGTTGCATTGGCTTTCTAAAAAAATGAACTTGTAAGTTTTTAAAATGCTTCGTTTCGGAGATACAGGGTGTAGAAGTTTCATTTTTATTTCGATTTTTTTCCAAATAATTTCTGAAGTGACGTCAATATTTGGACGAAAATTGGCGTTTGGGAGTTTTTTGACATGAAAAATTAGATTTAGATGTCAATTTGACTTTTACTAATAGGGGGCGCCACCTACATATTTTTTAAGTTATTTGAAGAGTAATACTTTTTGTCTGTATCTATATAAAACTACTGAGAAAAATTTACATTTCCAACGTTTTTTACTTAATAAGGTCTCTTGTTGACACTCGCCACAAGTATAGTTCTCAAGATATTTGGAAACGAATTAATCAATACATTCTTCATAAATTATTTGGAAAAAAGCGAAATAAAAATGAAATTTCTACACTCTGTATCTCTGAAACGAAGCATTTTAGGACATAAATTTATACTATTTTTTTTACTGATTTTATTTGCAGATTATGCTGCCAAAGTTTCCTGAATACAATTCCGACCACTCTGTATATCAAGATATCCCCCATTACGTACTAGTTTTTCTTAATAATTTTCTATACATTTTCCAACGCCAAGATGTACCAAGCGCATACAAATACATCAAGCTTCAAACAAGCTTGCACGTTGACAGTAATACCTACAGTAATATTGTATTATATTAATGTAATATTTTTGAACCAATGTTCAATATTACTGTAGTAATACTGTTTATACTCATGCCTTTTATATTTGTTTGAATTTGGTGCATATTTCCATTGAATAAAGTATAGTCACCATTACCATTATTATACTTACTCTATAATAAAGACAGTAACGAGTTAAATAAATGTAGTTTTCATTTTATTCACTTCCTAAAAGCTTGCTTTAATGGAACAGATTCCTGTTTTTTCTAATTTACATAATAAGACATCACTTTTACCGGAAAAAAAAATTAAACAATTATAAAGTTTTTTCTCTTTCTGTTCTATTATATCTATAGAATAGATCCTGTTTTGATTAATATTAGAGTTGTAAATGTTTGACTAAAATTAATATTTTATTAAATTAATAATTTATCATCAATTTCAAAAATTAAATAATTTCGATTATTAAAATTTCTTCTATAACACGTACTTTATTATTTTTATCGTTTTTAGACTCTAAGACGTATTTTTTTTCTAAGTCCTAAACTTTGCTTTATATTAAACTATTTTCTTTATCCTAAATCTTAATAATATAAAAAAGTTTAAATACGATATATTTTTAATTGAATTATAGCTTCATTAAAATAAAAAAATACCCGCCTATGATAGGGAGAGTGCAGGTGCACTGAAGAAACAAATGACAGTGTTGCGTTGGGCGGCAGAGCCGTCAGGAAACGACCGTTACGACGGAGACAGCCTATCTATCGCTCGTGTCGCACTCGTTAGAGCCAAAAACAATAACACAACAATAACAAGACGTTGTCTGTCCGCATCTTCCAGCTATTTATGAATGAGATGCTCAGTCTATATTTTATTCTAAGTCTATGGTTGTCAATGAGCATGAGTCACTTGTTTCATATTCTCTGCACCGCCTTCTATAGTCGCTTGGAAATGCATTCTTTCATTTTTCATTGTACGTACGATTTTAAATACACACGTAATGTATACGTACACCACCCAATCTCTATTTGGAATAACAATGTCTTTGTCCTTAAGCCTACGCGGGTCTGCTTCGTTTCATCGCCGTATGAATTTTACGAAGCTTAATTTATTAGCTTTCATCTTACGTAATTATATACAGGGTGGACGAGTTTTAACGATTATTTCAGTTTCAAGCACGGTCCGGACGAAAAACTCTCGCCAATATACCTACAGGGTGGTCCGAACTGTATTCCGGAAGCTTGTTTTGCAGATCTATCTCTTTTTAGTCCTGACCCCCATTAGGGAGTGTAGTGGTCAGCGTAACATCATGGATGATTTTTCTCCATGCGCCTCTGTCTTTTGTCATCTCGATGACATCGTGCATTGGCTTGCTACAGCTAGTCGTGATCTGGTCTATCCATCGCGTTGGAGAGCGGCCACGTGGTCTACGTCACTCCACCTTGCCTTGAATTATGAGTCTTTCCATATTGTCCGGACTTTTCCTCATTATATGTCCAAAATATTTTAGTTGTTTTAGTCGGATTTTACAGGAAAGCCTGTGTGTTAGTAATATTAAGTTCATTTATAATGGAAACGTTTGTACAGCGTTCAGTCCATGGGATACGGAGCATACGTCTATAACAATATAACTCGGTAGCATCGATCTTCTTACGTTCCGTCTGCCTGAGAGTCCACGATTCGCAGCCATACGTCAATATTGGGAGTACCAAACAGTTGACTAGCCGGTTTTTGGTGGCTCTTGAAATCTGGCGGTCTTTCCAGATCTTGGTCAGTCTCCCAGCAGCTACCTTTGCCATGTTGCACCTACGCTTCACCTCTTCTTCCGATGTGCCTGTATTTGTCAATAGTGATCCCAGGTATACGTATGACTTAACGACTTCAAAGCGGTCGATATGACTTATATTTGGATGGTTGTTATGTTGCCTATCAACTATCATGATTTTGGTTTTTTGCGTATTTAGTTCCAGACCGAGCCGATTGCTTTCGTTCTCTATCCTATTTACTAAATTGATTAACTCTTCTTGACTGCTAGCGAGTAGTGCTGTATCATCTGCAAAGCGTAGATTATTTATTTTTTGGCCATTTATTGAAATGCCTCCTTCCCATGTTTCTAGCGACCTTCTCATTATGTATTCTCCGTATATGTTAAATAGTTGAGGAGACAATATACACCCCTGTCTGACTCCTTGTTCGAGGGAAAATTCCTTTGAAGCTGAATCCAGTATTCTAACTGATCCTGTAGTGTGCTGATACAACTGGATGATAAGTGAAATAAGGTGTTGCGGTACACCCATTTCCTTTAAGATTTTCCACAGGTGATGCCATCTGACTTTATCGAAAGCTTTTTTATAGTCTACGAAACAAATATAAAGAGGGATGTTGAATTCCCTTGCTTTCTCTATGATTTGACGCATATCCAGAAGATGTTCCCGAGTGCCTCTGCCCTTGGTGAAACCTGCTTATTCTGCTGGAATTTCTCTTTCTAGAAAAGCTTTCAGTCTTTCATTTATGATTTGCAACATTACTTTACTGGCATGTGAGATTAGGGAAATTGTACGATACTGCACTTATGTATGCTCCCTTTCTTGTGGAGAGTGACAATGGTGGAGTGTGTCCAGTCGTCGGGCCATTCTCCTGTGTGCCATATTTTATTACAGATCAGATGAAGCATTTCTAATCCAGGTTCTTTAACGGCTTTTATTATTTCTGCTGTCATTAGGTCTGAATCTGGTGCTTTATGGTATTTTAATTTGTTTATGGCCAATTCAACTTCACTTTTAAGGATGTCCGGTTCTTTCTCTAAATTTTCGTGGTGGTCGACATAGTTATATTCTTCACTGTCTTTGTATAAATCTTCGCAATATGATCTCCACACCTCAATAATGTCTTCTTTTTTGGTTCTTAAAGTTCCATTTTGATCTTCGATTGCCCAATTTCTGGCTTTAAAGTCCCTGGTAATATATTTTATTTTTTTGAAGAGGTCTCTTGGTTGGTTATTTAGACTGTGTCCCTCGATCTCTTTGCATATATCAGAGTAAAATTGTTGTTTGTCTCTTCTTGCTCCTTGCTTTATTGCCTTATTCAGGTATTTTAGTTCTTCTTTCTCTTCTTCTGTGTGTATGCCTTTCCGGTGGAGAAGTCTTCTGTCTTCGATGATCTGGAATGTCTCGTTCGATAACCAGTGTTTTCGTTTTAT
Organism: Sitophilus oryzae; assembly: GCF_002938485.1. NCBI lineage: Eukaryota > Metazoa > Arthropoda > Insecta > Coleoptera > Curculionidae > Sitophilus > Sitophilus oryzae. The sequence continues at coordinate 795,904 of NW_022145793.1, read as the reverse complement.
CGGTTGATCTTCTTTTTCTGACCCTGTTGCAGTTGTTGTGCATTTTTTGAAAGCTTCCCATATATCTTGGGCTGTTGTATTTTCTGTTGAGGTAGTCAGGAAAGCCTGGGTTCTGTGGAGAATTTCTTCGCTGTTTCTTTTTATTAATCTTGTTGGTGTTATGTGGTTGAAGGGTGTTTTGAGTTTGAGTTTTATTTTGGCAAATAGGAGCTGATGGTCTGATCCACATATTGCCCCTGGTAGTGTACGTGCTGTTTGAATGGAGGATTTCCAGCGGGTTGGTCAATATGTAGTCTATTTGATTCCGTGTTCTGTCTCCAGGGCTTCTCCAAGTATAGACTCTGCGAATGTGGTGTTTAAATTTAGTGTTCATTATAGAATAGCTGTTATTGATGGCAAATTCGATTAAACCGTCTCCTCTTTCATTCCTCTCTCCCAAGCTGTATTTTCCAAGGATATTTTTTAGATCATCATTCATTTTGTTGTTCCCAACTTTTGCGTTGAAGTCGCCGCAAATTAATGTCAATTCTTTGTTTGGTATATTCCTGATGGTAAGTTCTAATTTATTGTAGAATTCTTCTATTTCATTGTCCTCTGCCGTTGCTGTCGGTGCATATATTTGAATGATGTTGAATTTATGAGGTTTGCCGTCTAGTCTAAGGAGAACTATTCTGTCGTTTACAGCTCTAAATTCTATGACGGATTTATGGATTCTGGCTGATATCAAAATGGCTACGCCTGTGAATGTTTGTTTGCTATTGCCAGAGAAATCAGTTTATAATCATCTGCTGATGATGCTAACATGGTTAGCGAAACGCGCGTCCAGTGTAAAAGTAAAAGTGTTTTGGTGTATTGTGGTGATTTAGTGTTTTTATTTTGCTGTGTAACACCAAAGGTTCCAACCCTCAACTGTAATCAGAGAAATAGACATAATTTCCATTAGAGGTTTTGAAGTAGCCCTCCCCTAGCCAGTGTGTTTCCGCCAGTCCCGCAATTTCGATTCTGCACCTTGACAACTCGCTTTCGATGATTGCTAGTTTGACCGTTATTGTCTTCAAGCCCCGCACATTCCACGTACCAATGTTTACGGTGTTTCTCATCTGGAGTTTCTGATGACCAGTAGCTAATTTTCCACACCATGCCTGATCATTCACAATCGTGTGGCCGGTAGCTGACTTTTCACTTTGCGACCCGGAATCGCAGAAGCGCCGGTCGTCACCCGGACTGCGTGACAGCATCCGGCTCTATGTTAAATGACATCACGCATAACTTTCTTGGGAGATTAATGCAGTGGATTCCCCTGCCCTCCTGCATCGCAGTGTCGTAACCATTCTGCTGCTACAGCTCCGCTTACGATTTTCTGGCATCGAACCTTGATTGAAGTTTCTTCGATAGCTTCGACCCAGTAATGACACAGCTGCTTCTCTATGGCATGCTAGTTTTGGTCCGCCCCGGATATTTCATTTCTCCGGTACCACCCATATCTGGGAGGCGTTCCCCTATCCGCCACCTGGGGAGGCGCTCGATGGAGGACTAGCAACCTCACACGAGCAGATAAAAATAAGTAAAAAAAATCGTATAAAAATGGAAGTTTTTTGACACGAGAAATTTGTTTTTGATGTCAATATGACTTATATTTGTAGAGGGCGCCACCTACACTATAGGGCAAAAGTAAAGCAACAAAGTTCATTTTTATTCATGTTTGAATAAAAAAAATATTAGGTTGTGATTTTCGGCTACGTTTACTAACACACTATCCTTACATTAAAAGTAATATTTTACAAAATTTTGGTGTACTTTTAATCAGTTTAAAAATGATAAATAATAATGATTATAAAAATTGATTAGAATGGGGCGACAAAAGTAGAGCAACAAATTGTATTCAACATATTTTATTGGGTCTTATTTCAACAAAAAATATTTAACACATTTAAGAACAATAATAAATGAAAGTAATACATTAGTAATTGATAGAATATCCATTATTATTTACAACTTGCTGACAACGGCGCGGCATTGCAGCATATCAACTTCTGGATGACATTTTCGGGAAGATTTGTCCAAACTTCATTAATTTTATCTACCAAAGAATTGTTTATTTGGAAACATTTGGGTACGAATACGACGTTCTACTATTTCCCAGAGATTTTCAATGGGGTTAAGGTCTGGGGATTGTGCTGGCCATTGCAAAACTCGAACGTCATTTTCCCTAAACCACTGTTGAACAACGTGTGAAGAGTGTTTTGGATCGTTCTCCTGTTGGAAAATAAAACGCAGTGGCATTTCCCATTCTGCATAAGAAAGCATAACATTCTGCCTGATAACCCTATAAACAAATCGGTCCATCATCGTGTCATTAATAAAGTGTATAGGGCCTATCCCATTCCATGAGAAACAACCCCATAAAAATACACTGTCTTTACCGTGTTTAATTGTAGGTGTTACGTATTTAGGATTAAACCTTGTATTGATTGGTCGCCTGACACGTCTCATTCCATCAGAATTGAATATTTTGTAGCGCGTTTCATCACTGAACAGAACTTTTTTCCAGTCATTGACGGTCTAGTTTAAATGCCGACGTGCGAATGCCAACCTTGCTGCTCTATTTCTTTCCAAAACTAACGGCTTTTTAGCTAGACGTCTACTAAATAGCTTTGCATCTACTAATCGTCTTTGTACTGTTCGTATAGCAACCGTAATTTCTGGAATTTCGGCAATAATTCTAGGTGCCGACTTCCAAGGATCATTTTGAGCAATTCTTTTGATGCGTCTGTCGCATGATACAAAGAATACAAGGTATGATATTGCGCAGGTTGGTCACTACGTCACAGGTGATAAACGGCACCATTGGTCGGCAAGCTCTGCGCGCCAATTTCAAATTGGCAAACAGATTGTGTCATCTGTGAAATTTGATTGTGTCAAAATGTGAAAATAACAATGACTAAAGAATATAAGGACATGTAACGCCCCTGTACGGGCTGTAGTAGAATTTGTGACGTTAGACGCCATTCGTTTGATGCCAAACAGTGAGTCATCATCCAGTCACCAGCGACAATTTTAGCGATTTTTAATAGTTTGTTGTGTGTAGTGAACTTTGTATAAACTTTGTTACAATGGTGAATTGTGTAGCTTTCAAGTGTAAAAGCCACAGCGACAAGAAAGAGCCAGGAGTTACGTTTCACAGGTAAATAACAGTACACTCCAACCTTTTAGCGTTTTCTTATTGAATTCGATAATTATTCTTCAACTTCAATTAACATCTATATGTACTTGATATGTGCTATACGTCGATACTAGTTTTGTACCTTTTGTTAACATTTTAATACGTTTTTTTCGTAATTAATTAGGATGATACACCATAGGCGTAGTCAAAACAATTATCAAAAAATATAAATATTGCTTCAAACAGCTAGGTTAAGAAAAATATGTACCACGGCACTGTTTGATGCCAGCGTCACAATTTGCTGTCGGGTGTTATTTGTCCTTGGATTCTTTAGTCATTGGAAAATAATTTTTCAAATGTCAAGATCGATGTCAAAACATAACTTTTGGGGTTATGTCCTAATTCTTCCCTATTTTAGGTCTTTTTTTATTAGTGGCAATTGAACAATATGGATATTTTTTGTATGGCGTATGACGTCACAGGTGGTATGCGCAAACTTAACGAAATTGGAGCCGCTATCGATCATACCTTGTTTTCTTTGTACCATGCGTCTGTCGGTCATTACTGTTGTTTTCTTTGGCCTTCCCGATTTTGGCAACTTTTCTAAGCGGCCCCTGTCATTATACGATGAAATTATTTTAGATACACTGTACCGGGGTAACACAAACTGTCTTGAAATATCGGCTTGTTTGTTACCTTCCATGAATGCATTCACAACTCTTTGCTTCAAGTCTTTTGAAATTGGATTCCTCTTGGCATGACTAATCCAGCATAGAAATTTCTTAAAAAAACATAAAATAAACCTCGCTCAAGTATTTTGGCCTTTACTTTTGCTAAAACCCTTCTTTGGAATGAATTGTTGCTCTACTTTTGACGCGTTACTATTAATTAAGCATTTAAAACTAAATGTCAAAATAAATTCATTTGTTTTGTTAGTAAAAATTATTGCTGTCATGGATACTCATAGCCTACTTCGTAGTTTTTAAATCTATTGTATTTGTATACATTATCATGCATGTATAATTAAAAAATCGCGATTTGCAAATATTTCTCGAAGTGTTGCTCTACTTTTGTCCGATAGTGTATATGTGTTTTAACTATTTTGAAGAGTAATAACTTTTTGTCCGTACCTGTATAGAACTACTGAGTAAAAAAATATACATTTCCGTGACTTTTTACGTAAAAAATGTCAAGAGGTAAAATTCGCTACAAGCAACCGTTCTCAAAATAGCATGGAAATAGTCAATAAATATCATTATTGACAAAAAATAAATACTTTGAGTGAATAATTATTTGGCTGAAATAATTATTTTTTATTTTTTTTTTAAATAAATCATAAAACAACAAACCATACGCAACAACTGAACAATAATCCTTGCGATATAAATTAAACTTGTGTCCCACATCCCACTTGCAAAAATCTCCTTACATGGATGGCGACCTTGCAGTGGAGCACATCAATACATTTCCTTTTTTTAAACCAGCAAATAATCGGTAGTAGTTCGCCATTCTGACCTTATAAAGGGGTATTAGTCACACTGTGTCTAGCACAAAATTCAATTTGTTTCTTTTTAAATACGTTAAACACTGTTACAGATTTATAAATTAGGCAATCAAAGGAATTTCTTATTTCTTTTATAAATTTAAAATTTCAAAATAATATATGTTTGTTTGTAGAATACGTATTTATTATAACGTTGAATCTTTTACTCTGCGTCCTTTGTTTTTTGTTAAATTAGCGTTAAACATATCACAGAGCCACCTAGATTTTACCAAATACATAATAAAAAGATCTATACTGACACTAAATCATAAAATTGAAAATATTTAGGAAAATCTTGGTCTGAGTTTGGTTACGAATTCTCCATTAAATATCGGAATAATATACTGGGTGTTCATTTGAAAAATAAGAGTAACTTTTGCCTTTAAAAGTGACTAATGTTCAATATTAATTTTGTGTCACCCTGTATAACTTTTTAGGTCAATACAATGGTTATTTTACTAAATATTAGACTATACTGGGTAAATTCTAAGTTAGATAGATTTTATTTAAATTTAAAATGTTTTTCTTCATTTTTAGAAAACGTTTTAATATGTCAAAAATCTTACATTTTAGTCATAATATGCTTTTCTAATAATTCTAATGATACTCACCTATATTTTCTTCCTGGAATCCAAAAATCCATTAATATATAATAAATGTTCCATTATAAAAAACACAACTTTGATGTGTAACATTTTGTTCGAAACACCCTGTAGAACTCTATACAGGGTCCGTCAAATGTGCGTCGAGCATCTGTAGTCTGTCATAGCTCCTATAATAAAAAACTTTTTGTATGAGGAATTTTGTATGAGGGCAAACCTTAAGTATCTATTAGGATGTATTTCAGGAAAATATTTTGACTTCTATAAGGTGGGTGAAAAAAGTGTGAGTGGATCGTGATGATTTTTTTAAATGAAACACCCTGTATATTATTTGTTTGTTATATAGAGAATTAAAAAAGAACATTTTTTGTATTTAAAGTATTTTAAAATTTTTAGCGGTTTCGCAAAAATTCGCGTTTTTTACGTATGGCTGTTTTAACGGTAAAATACCAGACAGAAATCTATGGACAGAAATTATTAGAGGGCTTCAATGATGGCTTTGATAAAAAATTAGACACAGTTGAAAAAGTTTTTTTCTTACCTCTATATCTCTGGTTCAAATAGTCTTATGATACGGTTTTCAAATTATATATGAATAACATCATTTTTTAGAAAATTGCCCATCTCTAATCCTGCACCACAGCTTCAAACTTGGGGAAATGTATATGATCTAATCAAAAGCCACTAATATTGCTAAGATGAAGAAATACAACCTAACCCAATTTATATGTTTTAACCTAAAATTTTTACTACGTTTCGTTTTGTGTAAAAGAAATATTTATTTATAAACTATGTCCGTTGTAAGAAACAAAAATTCTAAATAGTACGTTTTAAATTTAATTAATTTAATTTTTAGAAAAGGAAAGTTTCAAAAATAAAACGAAACAACCAAAAAAAGAACAAACTTGTTAAGCAAGGCCTGTTAAAAAAACAACCGAAGAAATCTAAGAATCAAAATGTTCCAGAAAAGAAAGTGCAAAAAACGAACGAAGAAGTATCCGAGGAAGAAAGCGACCATGGAGAGGATATGTTGGGAATGGTGGATGAAGATGATCTAGATTTTCTGAAACAGGCCATTTCAGATCGCAGTTATAGCATATTGAACAGGGTAAAATATTCAGGGTACGGCTTTATAATGGATTAGAACAGTTTATAGGTACTTATTTATCCATTTTTATTAGGAAGACAAAACCAAAAAAGCGAAAAATCAACACAGATGATGAAACTTTGGAAAATGAATACGAAGATCAAATCGAGGATACAAGTGGAAAGAGAGTGAAGTCTTTGTTGCCGATAAAAACGCAGAAAGGTGGTTTAATCCATAAGGAGATTGTAGAAGACGTGCCTGGTATATTTTAAAAGCCAAATATTAACTTAATATCTTAAAATTTTGTATATATGGGTTATAGATGAAGAGATAGAAGATACTATAACAGATCAAAAGGAAGAAGTTGATGATAATTCATCGGATTCAGGATTAAGTGAAGAAGAATTTAGTCTTCAGGAAACTGGTATTGATATCAGTAAGCCAGTGTCAGCAACCCAACTTCTAGCAGCGAGAAATGAAATATTGAGACAGAAAAAAATTCATATTGGAAATTTGAGTTCAGGTATTCTATCAATATTAGATATATCTCCTTTTAACTTATAGTGTTAATGTGTGTATGATTGTAAACAAATAATGGTGTTTTATGAATGGGGTGTTGTGTCTACCCTTTAGTTAGATGTCTTTGGTTATTGCCATTTTAGAATCTCATACTTATTACTCTTTAAAATTAACAGGTTTACTAGAAAACCCAGAAGAAAAAGTTACAAATCTCCGAACATTGCTGAAACTGATGGATGATGAAACACCCGAAGTATATTTTACTGTTCGAAAATTAGTTATTGTGTCACTGTTAGAAGTTTTTAAAGATATTCTTCCTTTATATGAAATAAAAAATGTTCTTCAAGATGGTGTAAAAGGTGAGGAATAAACAAACTTATTGTTTACTTTATAAAATAGATTTTAAAATATGATTTGGATTAACTTTCGTTTAGCTGAAATCAGTTATGTAAAAAATATTTGTTTATTTAGTATATGGAACTCTTTCTAAATAGAAAGTCACGAAAATTTTTCTGCAAAAAATGCATAATTTTCAGATTTCCATCTTTGGAATAGCTGAAACCAGTTACATGACAACACGTTTCGGTTTTTCATTCTAGACATTTTTCTAAACATAAAAACGCCAAAAACTTCTTGTGGAAATGTACCATTTTTATCTATACTAAATATATAAAATCCTTAAGTGACTAACATACTGATTAATCACGTAAGAAGCTCAATTTTGGCATACAGGTTGATTGTAGGGTGTAGAGGTTCGATAAGAAGGGATTTTTCGAAAATTCCAGTTCCAAGAGGGTGAAACCACCCCTCAAATATTACAATATTTTTTATTTAAAAAACGGTCAAGTTTCCGAAAAAACGCTCAAACACGTATATTTTATTTTGTTTTTTTACATATTTTAAGATTTTTTAAAAATGTATACAGGGTGTTTCGAAAAATCCGGTCATTGATTAATCACGATCCTGCTTAAAGCGCTTGACGTAAAAAGCTGATATTTGGAAAAAAAATTGACTTTAGGGTATAAAGGTTCGATCAGAAGGGATTTTTTGAAACTCGAATTCTAAGGGGGTGAAACTATCCTCCAAATATTAAAATATTTTTTATTTAAAAACCGGTGAGTTTTTTGGAAAAACTCTTATACACGTATATTTTATTTAGTTGTTTTACATATTTTAAGATTTTTTTTTACAGGGTGTTTCATAAAATATGACCATTGAGTAATCACGATTCTGCTTAAACTGCTTGATGTTTAAAGCTGATTTTTGGCAAACGGATTGACTGTGGGGTGTAGAGGTTCGATAAGGAGGGGTATCTTGAATCTCAAACTCCAAGAGGATGAATACGCCCCTCAAATATTACAATATTTGTTATTTAAAAAACGGTTAGTCTTTCAGGAAAACGCTTGGACAAGCATAATTTATTTGTTTTTTTACATATTTAGAAATTTTTTAAAAAATCATACAGGGTGTTGAAAGTTGGGTAATTTCTTAACCACGATTCTGCTTACGCTTGAAGTATACTGAACTACTTGACGTAAAAAGCTTATTTTTGGCAAACGGATTTTTCGAAAGTCAAATTCCAACAACATGAAACTACCCCTCAAATATTACCAAGTTATATAATAATATCGCCATATTGTTTTTTCTCATGCTGACATAAATGTGAGAAAATTTTATCCAGTTTGTATGTTAATGGAAATTCTTGCCTTGCTTTATCATCACCATTACAAATTATTAATCGACGCGAACGAAGTCGCTGGTACACGCTAGTTTATTGATAAAATATTGTGAAATGTAAATTCACAAAAATCCTGATTATTATCTCTATTAATATTTCTTAATTTTTTTTTTACCATAATCTTATGTTTAGAACCTTGAAAATTTAAAACAGAATGGTGTTTTTATGTAACTGATGTCAGTTCTTCTAAAGTTAACACTATTTTATTTCAAGATGAAAATTACATATTTCCGCAAAAAGTACTTTATGTGTTTGTATTTACAAAAATGTTTAGAATGTAAAGCTGGAACATCTTTTCATGTAACTGATTTCAGTTCTGTATCCCAGAAGCAAACTATATAAGTCACAAAACATAGTTTTGGGAAAAACGAATTTAAATTTCTTTTTTGAAGTTATTTCCTAGTTGAAATATTCCAATTTTGGACTTAACATAGTTTGCTTCTAGGGTACCAAATTATTCTAATGTCGGAAAAGGGGAGGCAGTACAGGGAGGGGAATACAGGGTTGTTCACCACATACGACACGGAGTATTGTAGCTAAACGATTAGATTTTTGCAAATTGTAAGTTTTGGGTTCGTTGAAGGACTATTAGGGCTACCATTTAAAAATATTCTTACAAGATATAGAGTGTCCTAAATAAATTAAAAATATCAAAGTTGTATTTTTTTAAATGGAACACCTTGTATATTATTCTATTTTTAGATTCTACGATTGAAATAAAGGTAAATTTGATTAAGGTTTATCATACTTTACCGTTACCTTACCGTTATTGAAATATATTCAATTTAATGAAATTGCAGTAAAAATTTTAAGACTTCATTTCTCCAAGTGTATCAAAGTTTTTAATACTAAATATTTACTGAAGATGAGGGCAATTATTATTAATCAACGTAAACAGTCAATTAATGTACATAGTTTGAATACTGGAATCATATTAATTGGTTCTCTTTAACAAAAAATAAATATTTACACTTTTTTTATTTTTTAATGAGATAAGCGAACTATATCGACAATATTAGTATCTGTACTCTTTGAAATAGTATTAAGATTAAGACATAACAAATATTATAAGAAACATCTTAATATAAATCACAAACTAACTCAGTCTTAATTTGGTCTTGTATAAACACAGGTATAAAACTAATAAGATCAAAACTCAACCTTCACCATATTGTCAAGATTTGGTATTATAGGAAACAAGAAATTACAGTAAATTAAGAAAAGAATATCAAAGTACACGATATTAAATACTGTAATGTATTCTACGCAGATTCTACGACACAAACCATCTCCCTTCTAAAGAGAAAAAGATAAAACATAAAGCTTATTTTAGTCTTATCAACACACTCTTCGATAAAATATATGTCTAAAATTGCTATTATTAGTAACATTATAGGTAAAATGTTACCTAGTCTATCTCCCATTGACGTGTATTGTTCTATAAGATAAGACTCGCGTCATGGTAGTACATGGGTAGTACTTCAATACATCAATACATATAATCAAAACTATTGTTGCCTGTAAATAACTAGAAATTAAATAACTTGAAAGAAATAAAGTAATTCTAATAAGTTTAAAACCATCAAGAATGTAAATATAAATAAATGTTTACAATTTTATATATTATTTATATTATTTTGAATTTATTTATATTATTTCGAATATTTATATTGATTATATATATAATATTTTATATATTCCAAAGAACACCTTGTATATTATTCTATTTTTAGATTCTACGATTGAAATAAAGGTAAATTTGATTAATGTTTATCATACTTAAACCTTGCCGTTTTTTAAATGTTTTCAATTTTATGAAATTGCAGTAAAAATTTTAAGGCTTCATTTCTCCAAGGGTATTAAAGTTTTTAATACTAAATATTTACTGAAGTTTATTTATTGATTAGATATTGTATTGCAATAATAAACAAAATACTACCTTATACAGAGTGTCTAAAAATTTATATTAAATAATTACTAGCTTTAAACGGTAATAACTTCTTTAATTTAAATAGAACATCCTGTATATTTTACAAGAATCAGATGCACAATTTAATTGTGTATCAAATTGTATTATACCATTTTTTACCTATCTCTTCAAGTTCGTAGAAAATGCATTTTCTTATAATTTAGACCTCATTTATCACTATATCCATGGAATATTGACATTTTAGATTATTTTCAAATATTATTATTTTTAAATATTGTCGATATAGTTCGCTTATCTCATTAAAAAATAAAAAAGTGTGAATATTTATTTTTTGTTAAAGAGGTCCAATTAATATGAATCCAGTACCGTAGTTTGGGGCGAAATTGATAACCGGGGGCGAAATTGATAATTACATGGTTTAGTCACATTTTTAAATTTAGCGCCAAATTTAAAAATGTGACTAAACCATGTAATTATTAATTTCGCCCCCGTAAAAAATATCAATTTCGCCCAACGTAAACAGTCAATTAATGTAGTTTGAATACCGTAGTTTGGGGCGAAATTGATAACCGGGGGCGAAATTGATAATTACATGGTTTAGTCACATTTTTAAATTTAGCGCCAAATTTAAAAATGTGACTAAACCATGTAATTATTAATTTCGCCCCCGTAAAAAATATCAATTTCGCCCAACGTAAACAGTCAATTAATGTAGTTTGAATACCGTAGTTTGGGGCGAAATTGATAACCGGGGGCGAAATTGATAATTACATGGTTTAGTCACATTTTTAAATTTGGCGCTAAATTTAAAAATGTGACTAAACCATGTAATTATCAATTTCGCCCCCGGTTATCAATTTCGCCCCAAACTACGGTATTCAAACTACATTAATTGACTGTTTACGTTGATTAATAATGATTGCCCCAAATACCAAAAAACTGAATGTTGTATGTGTATTAGACAAGACAGTGTGTTAAAAAGTAACACCTTATAAATTTTATTTCATTTTTTGATGAATGCTTATTTATAACAGAGACATTCATTTCCATAACTTTTTATTATATTGATTTCTGAGTCAAATCCACATTTATTTAGAATAATTTATTAATTAAAACAATTAAGTACCAATGTAATTAACTAGGTAATTTTTGGGCTGAAGTAATAGTGGTATATGTAATTGGTATACTCTTTTACAAAGATTTAAATACATATATTTCTTTTCGTAAACAAATAGGCTTGCAATATTATTATTTTTACCACCTCTACATTTTGTACATATGTATGTTGCTTTAAAAAAATCTAAAATATCAATATTCCATGGGTATAGTGGTAAATGAGGTCTAAATTATACGAAAATGGATTTTCTGCGAAAACTTGAAGAGATAGATAAAAAATGATATAATACAATTTGATAGGTAATTAAATTGTACATCTGAGTCACCTAAAATATACAGGGTGTTCCATTTAAATTAAACAAGTTATTGCCGTTTAAAGCTACTAATTATTTAATATGAATTTTTGGACACTCTTTATAAGGTAGCATAATTTTTATTATTCCAACACCAATATCTGATCAATAAATCATCTTCAGTAAATATTTAGTATTAAAAACTTTGATACACTTGGAGAAATGAAGTCTTAAAATGTTTACTGCAATTTCATTAAATTGAAAATATTTCAAAAACGGTAAAGTTTAAGTATGCTAAACCTTAATCAAATTTGCCTTTATTTCAATCGTAGAATCAATAAATAGAATAATACATCTATAATAATTACAACTATAATATTTTTTACTTATTTGGGACACTCTGTATCTTGTTGAATTATTTTTAAATTCTAGCTCTAATAGTCCTTCAACGAACCCAAAACTTACAGTTTGTAAAAATCTAATCGTTTAGCTACAATATTTCATGTCGTTTGTAGTGAACAACCCTGTATACTCAATTTTTTGCGTCTTTTTTATAAGTGATTTCAGCTAAAGAAAATTTCACCCTATGATTTTTTTAGTGAAAAAGGATACTCTAAAGCTACACAAATACGAAGAAAACTTGCTCGTTTATTACAAGAAATATTTACAGAAGCTGGAGAAATATTGTTTTATGATAATGAAAAAGAAGGGCGATACCAGAAAAATTCTTGAGGTAAGATAAATATAAAGAAAAATAATAAAAAAATGGTGTGCTTACTTTTTTTACGTCTTTGATGAATTGCACGTCAATTTTTATTGATTTTTCTATATGTATAATTAAAATACTATTATATGTTATTTTTATTCAAATTCTAGGAAGATGTTAAAATTTCTGAGCTATCTATTTTTGCCATGTGCGAATTATTAGTATCTCACCCCTATTTCAATTATTCCCAAAATATCGCACAAGTTTTAGTACCTTTTCTAAATAATTCTAGAAAGTCTGTAAGAGACACAGTTAAAAATGCAATTAAAACAGTTTTTAAGGAAGATAAAAAGGAAGAAATCAGTTTAAAGGTAATCATTTATCATAATAATCATGCAATTAAAACATAAAATATTTTAGGTATTGCGTTTGGTAAATAATTATTTGAAAACGCATACTCACAATGTCCGTGTGGATCTGTTAGAAATTTTGTTAGTGCTGGATTTAAGAAACGTAAATTTGGATCAGGATAAGGAGCAAGAAATTAAACAGAAAAAATTGCAAGCGAAGAAATCAAACCTTCTGCAAATGTCTAAAAAAGAACGCAAGGTAAAATAAAACAGGGAAAATTTAATGACTTAATAAATTAAATTCTATTTTAATAATTTTAGAGAAAAAAGAAACTAAAAGAATTGGAACAAGAAATGTTGGAAACAAAGGCGGAAGAAAGCAAACAAATCAAACATCAAAATCTAACCGAGATAACGAAAATCGTTTTCAACATCTATTTTCGCATATTGAAAAACTCGGAAAACACGAAAATATTGAGCGTCTGTTTGGAGGGATTGGCAAAGTAAGCATGGCATTTTTTATTAATCGTATGATGCGGTACATTTTAACTACTCCTAATAGTATATGGTCCATTTGAACTATTACTGATGGTACAACTCCTAATAATATATGCGATATATATACTATAGCCAACTGTTATCCGGGACATTCGAACTACTACTAATAGAGTATGGTGCATTTGAACTACTAATGCTAAATGCGATCGTGCGGTACATTTGAACTACTCTTTATGGAGTACATTTTAACTACTATAGATAAGCAGCACATTTTAACTACTACTAATAGAGTATGGTGCATTTGAACTACTAATGCTAAATGTTATTATGCGGTACATTTGAACTACTAACAGTATATGGGCATTTGAACTACTATTGTATGGAGTACATTTTAACTACTATCGATAAGCAGTACATTTGAACTACTACTAATAGATTATGGCGCATTTGAACTACCAATACTAAATGTTATTAAGCGGTACATTTGAACTATTAACAGTATGTGACGCATTTGAACTACTATTGTACGGGGTACATTTTAACTACTATCGATAAGCACTACATTTGAAATACTACTGAAATGCCCTCATATCCAAACTATTAGTAATATTACGCTGTGCTTGTGAATTACTGCTGATTATATGCAGTAATGCAGTACAATTTTTGAACTACTGATAGCATGAGGTACATTTGAACTATTACTGGTGTTATGCAATATATGTGAAATCTTTGAATAAGAAGACTAAGGAAGGAGCATATCAAAAATCTTAGGTACACCGCGATGGGCCTCAAATATGGCCGACTTAAATTCCGGTTTATCAGTGCCGTTCTAATTTTATTTAAAAAATGTAAAACTATGATGTAGGGTAGACGTGGGGTAGACTCAATAATTTGTTGTTTTATTTTACGTTGTGAATAAATGTTGGTAGTTATTAAAATTGTTATAAAAATATATAATTCTAATAAAAATAGACAAGTTATAATAAGTATTTATTAACACAAACATCCGATACGCTACTGAAGCAGGTAAGTCAAATTAACGTATCTAAATTCTTTGACATCTAATCTTCGACAAGTTGTAAATGAAAGCTAAAATGCAAAAAAAAATATATAATTTAGTTAATTTAAGTGAATTTCATAAATGATCGGTTTACTACACGTATGTATATTTTATAGTCACTTACTAGCGAAAAGTTGTTCCATTATTTCACTCAATTTTTGCCGAGATCTACCGCACGCTACACAACCAACTATTTTAGAGTCTTTTTCGATACATCGCGATAGTGTCACTGTTAATTTAAGTTCTGCCACAATTTCCATCTAGATTTACTACCTTTATACAACTATCAGTAGTAGAATAAATTATAAATAACATAAAATAAACTCCGTAAAGACTGACAAATCCACAAAATTTCAAATCAAATTCAAATGTGTCAAATGAATCGTCAAACAGAACTGTCAAGGATCCCCACCCTAGAGAGCTTTTATGGTGCCTTTTCCGCCCACCATGCATGAATACATGGATAGCATTATGCTCCTTCCTTAGTCTTCTTATTCAAAGTGCGAAATACTATTGATGTGTGAACTACCAATATGCTGTACATTAGAACTACAACTGATTTTCTAGATTTGCGAACTGTATTAACTTGGAATATTACATTGACATAGTGAATGTTTTAAATAAGTTACTGAGCGAAGATTGGTTGGGATATCGGGAACAATTGCACTGTATTCAGACGATTTTTATAATGTTGGGCGGACAAGGAGAGGCGATCAATATCGACCCTACAAGGTAATGTATAATACTACAGATTCGGCTTAAATATTGATAAAACACAGTATTTGTTTTCATTAATGTTTTAGCTTTTATAACAATTTGTACAAGGACTTGCTCGTAACGAGCGCGGGCAAGAATCACGAAAATTGTCTGATCGTTCTGAAGACTTTGGTAGATGCTTTGGTTAAAAGAAGACGGAAAATAACCAATAAACGTGCGATCAGTTTCGTGAAACGACTGGCTACTTTAAGTTTACAGGTGCTGCACAATGGGTGAGTTAACATTAATATTTAATTAACTAATATTGTTATTGTGCGGTATATTTGCACTACTGCCGATTTTATGCGGTACGTTTGAACTACTGTCCATTTTCTAGATTGGGAAACTGCCTGGATTTTAACAAAAAACCTATAATTTTTTTGTTTCCTTTCCAGGTCGTTAGGCTGCCTGGGTCTAATTAAAACCATGATGCAACTGAACCGGTCCATCGATATTCTTCTGGATTTGGACAGTTCGGGTGGCGAAGGTCAATTCCAGGCTCAACTGGACGATCCAGAGTACGCAAACGCCTCGAACACGGCCCTGTTTGAAATGATACCTCTCGGCAATCATTACCATCCGGTGGTGAGGAAGTTTGCCAGGAATATCGCCAGCGGTGTTCCGGCTACTGGCGACGGCAGCTTACCACTGGAATATGGAAAACTGTAAGTTGTCACGCATTTTCTCTTTCAAAGGACACTGCGACATCGCTTTTTTTTCTGTGGGGTTTTAGAACAATTGAGCAATTATATGAAGACTACAGTATGTCCGAAATGGCCTTCAATCCAGCCGTCCCCGTGATGAAGAATGTACAGCCAAAAAGTCGACCAACTAGGAGGGATTTTATAGATTCGTCGTTTTATGAAGAATGTAAAGAAACTTTGCGTAGGCGTCAAACTGATAAATTCTTTTGGATAAGCTGTTAATATGTTTGAAATAAAAACCAAAAAAAAATGATTATCTATTTTCTAAAAATATTCATAGTATCTGTAGGTATGTCTATTGTGTATATAGGTGTCTATTATCGTTTTAGTAATATGTGAAGATAATTGTATAGAACATTAAAAATAATTATAAATTTAGCTCAATTCACGGATCACGCTTAGTTCGAATGGTTTATGTCTGGTTTTGTCGTGTATTTACAGCATTTGTATTGTAATTTTATAAAATACGATATCGATACTTCCAAATATCGATTATGATTAACAATTCTATTTTGAATTGTCCCATAGATAATTGTGCTTCCTAGATCATAAATAAAACTTGGGTATGTAAAAGAAATTATATATGATCCAAGTGAGATTTAATGGTAATTACGGCCAATTTTAAACTGAAAAGAAGAGAAAACTTTTTTAGAGTATCTAACCTAATTTTTTAACAGATAAACAATAAACGAAACTTAGTCAGCAAAATTTAAATTACTTTTACGATATTTAAAACCATGAGTTTAATAAATTTTGAAACTCCCATCGACCTAACGGGATTTACAATAATCGTTCCAAGTATCACCGTTGGCAACGTGCCTCAACTCACAGTAGATTTGTTAATTACAACATTGAAGTTAAAGAAAGCGGGCATTTTGTGGCATTCGGCATTAGTAAGCTCAGTTGGATCGGATCCTTTCAATTCCAAAATAACTACACCGTCCACAGCTGCAGAACTATACTATAATAGTAACATTAAGGTTGCAGTGATTCAGTTTCGGTCGACCTTTAATGTTCAACGACTAGGATCATTTATAACTGATTTATCCAATAGTTTTACCGCTCTAAAAATTGATAGAGTTATTCTGTTAGCCAGTCTATTTGATTATGAACTCTCAAATGTTCAGGACAAGGAGAGCATATTTTATTCGAGCAGTACTGAAATTAACGAAGAGCTTATTGAGAACTTAAGAGCAAAGCCTTTACAACAAGATGAAGATGGAGAAGTATGTACCAGAGGTACTGGATTTGCTGCTAAATTTTATAATATATTAAGGACAAAAGTAAATTGTATGTTAGTTGTCAAGTATGTGTCTGAAGGTGATAACACATTGGATGCAAAGAAATTATTAAGTCAGTTATTTGACATTGTTAATATTAAGTCTGGAGATTATACAGTATTGATTCCGGAATCTTGGACTCAATTAAATGACACACCAGTGTTAGGTATTTTCTAATATTACAGAACTTAGAAAAAAAGTTTATTTAAGAGACAAGAGATGGTATGAAATAAACATATAATTTATTTTGTTAATTTGTTTTAATTTCGCATTTAATTAAATTATAGGATACCACTTTTTCATACCAAACAAATGAGGTGACACCAGGGACAATATTGGCGATTTTTAATAGTTTTTTTTTGTGGTGTGTTGTGAACTTTGTGTAAACTTTATTACAATGGTGATTTGTTCGGCTTTCAAGTGTAAAAGGCGCAGAACCAGGAATTACATTTCATAGGTAAATAAACAAACAATTAATTTTCTGCGTTCCACCTTCTAGCTTTCTTTTATTGAATTGGATAAATTATTTTCCTGACATTATAATATGATATATGTGACATGCCCATAATCTATACAAGTTTTGTACCTTTTGTGAACGTTTTCAAACTTTTTTCTTTAAGTAAGTAAATGGAATAACACCACCTTTTTCTACCAAAAAAATCAGAAAAACTGTAAGAGCGCCAAAAGAACTTCTAACGGAAAATGTCGCCTTGTTGCATGTTACTTCTCTGATGTTACGATCATTTTTTGCTACATAAGTAATGCTGTGTCCAAAATAAAATATTCATTCTACTGAAATATTACCACAGTGTTATTTTGTATTATATGTTTTTAGATTTATCACGAATTTGTAACAATTCAGTTCGTTTTATACTTAAAAAAATAATTTATTTTAGATTAGATCTTGGCATAGATATTCAAATCTTGGCAAAATCTGGCAAAACTTAGTTCAAAATTTTCTCACTTTTTCTACAATGGCCACAGATTACCAATCCGAGATTAGTGCAATGGTGGGTGCCACAAGCATTCTTCTTTTCCCTTTTTCAGGTCTTAAAAGAACCGTAACCACAGAATAAAAGTAATATTCTTCTTCATTTCTATACCTACAGGACCTAAACATGGGCAACCACAGATTTGACATAGATTTTTTCTTCTTTATTTTTGAATGGCTTGAACATATATAGGTTAAAAGACTATCAGTAATCATCATACAATCCATATGTATATGAGCAGATCATATCTTTTTTATATATGAACCAACCTTTATGTTTCATCTTTGGCTATCCACCCTAAACAAGAGCAAAAAAGAAAAACAAAACATTTAAAAATGGCTGCACCATCATCCGGAAGGGGCGAGCACATACAAAAACAAATTCAACAAGATTGGGGCAACCGAGAATATATCGAAATAATCACAATCAGCATAAAGAAAATTACAGATTTCCTAAACTCTTTCGGTAAGATGTCGTGACTGATTCATTCGATATTGTCAATTATCCTCATTACAGATTTGTCTTGTCGTTCAAAACTTGCCGTATTAAATGAAAAATTAACCACTTTGGAACGGGAAATTGATTATTTAGAGGCTTGCGTAAGTTATTTCAGAGTTTTATCTACCGGGTGGCGAATTGTCGTTGGAAACAGGATATCCCATGCAAATTTTGAATTGTCCAAATATTGGCCCCTTATTGATTTGGCAACGAAGTCGTAAATAGATTTTTTAAAGGTCAGCATATGCTGAATTCACATGCCAAATATGAACAATTTGGGAGTATTACGCATCTATTTTTAAATTAAACTGAACAGGGAACAATGCAGAACCAGGCAAATGCTAATATACCTTAAGTTTACAGTTGGGGGTTGGAACCTTTTGGTGTTACAGCAGCAAAATAAAACACTAATTCACCACAATACACCAAAATACTTTTATTTTTATACTGTTCAATAAATTTGCATGCAATTTCCAATGTTTCCAACGACAATACACCACCCGGTATGTTGTTTACCTATAATAACACATTCTTGTAGGTAACCAAAGGTGAAACGCTTACATGAAAATAGCAGGATAAGTACACATATTCCTTTTAATTATATTATGTCTTGTATTATTCTTCGAACTTGTAAAAATATCACTTTCAACGTACATAAAAGATTCCTGTTCCATTGGGTCAATAAACAGTTCAATGTGGTGGACGAGGATCGCAGAAAATTACTCGGGCCTGACCGAACGTGTGCAGAATGGATTTTACGCAACGGTGGCAAAGTAAAATGGACAAATTCTCACGAGTACGAAGAGGATTACAATAAATTACCCAAGGAAGAAGTACAAGTGAAGATACAGGAAATCGATGCCAGTAACAGTTCGATAATGGCAATCGGTTTCGAGCATCTAAAAGGTTGTAATAGTATCAGTAAAATTGTCCTGCACCAGTGTTCCCACCTCGAAAACGAGGCCTTAAAGGAACTACATCACGTGAAAGATTCATTGCTATTTTTACAAGTGTCTCAGTGCGGTAACATTACGGAGACGGGTCTTCTACATTTGATTGTTCTTCAGAAACTCAGAACTCTTATTATTTACAGTTTACCATATATAAAGGATCGTGTAAAAATATTAGATACACTTAAGAATGATATGAAACAATGCAAAATTACTTATGATGAATGATACCTAGTAATAATCTTTAAATGGGTTTGTACATTGGTATTTAAATATAATATTGTGAATTTTCTGTAATTTTTTTTTTCAAATTTAAAATAGAGTTTATATTTTTTGATCTAAGTGATGATTCATTAGAATTTAGAACTTTTAATAAAATACCTACTGGTGTTTATAAATGCCAGATAAATTGTGAACTTAATTGTCAGGTAAAACGGAGTATTGTCCAGAAAACCGACGGTAGTTCTCAAGCAAGCCCTCTTTCTAGTGTTTTAAGTCTTGAAAATAGTTACTTTTAAATTATACCATTTTTATTAACAAATACAACACACAAATGAAATTACAAAGTAACTAAGTAAACAAATTTTTGGTAACATTCTTGTTAAATTGATACTGATTTAATTTTCAAATAATTTATATATATTTACATAGAAAATATTAACTTATTTATATACTGTAGATTATGTAGATATCTATTTTTTAATTACTAAAAAGATTTGGGTCCTAGAAAAGGCATAGAGCGTGTACCAGTTGTTTTGTTCTGCCTTCAACTGAGAATTCGTTAAAGTAGTGAAAGTAATGAACGTAGGAATTACTATAAGAGATTTATTTATTTTGAACTGTACACGGTGTTTCAAATCCCAACTTCTGATAACACCATCTTGTAAATTATGCAAATATTTGGGCGAACCCACTTGTAAAATTCGATTATTCACCAAACCTAAATTGAACTGTCTGCGTTGTGCTGTATTGTCGTTATAATTAAGGCTATCGTGCTGTTGTGCAGTCTTTGTGAGGTAAGATAAGTAAGGTAACATATTGTTGTTAAAATTTGTTAGACTACGTTAAATTAACAAAATAAATATATTTGGGTAATATGCTGGATGCACAACATCGGACATTTACTCAAATTTCAATATACCGGGTGTTTGCCCATCTCTGGACACTACACAATAAAAATAGTACTAAACAAAAACCACCACCGTTATAGTTATGCCTATGTTAATATACATTCTCATCAAACAAACAATATGTGGTTTATTAAAATAGTTTTCATGTCATTAATGTCACACAAACTGCACTAGTAAAAACAAAATACTTAAATATTATGACATAGCCACGATTTCAATATTATTTCAATGCGATCAACATGAACGGTAACCTGGACGGTATGAAATAAAGTAGCCGGGCAGTTCTGATCTCTGCCGCATCGAGCACTGAAGTCGCAATTTTAAAAACCTGTTTAAATACACCAAGCCTACACTAAGGTGGCAAAGGTTAGTCTTGGGTCGAGATTTCCGTATGTAAGAAGAATACAATGCGTTTATAATGTACTGAACAAAGAGAACAATAAGAACGTTGCCAAACGTATTAAATAAACCGAGAAACTGTGCACATTGCTAAGAGACGTGAAAGGGGATATAGCAGATTATTGGCCTGTCGACCTGTCGCACAGTGCTTCGTCCCATGGACAAAAATCAAAAAATAAGTTAAAATTTACTAATATCTGAATATATAATTTTATACTTATAGCAATGTTCAACCATCCTGTATATTATTTTTGATAAACAGCGTTTTTGTTAGCAAATATTTTCACTAAAAATAAATTTTGCGATCATTATCTCATCAGTGAAAAGAATAACATTCATAGTAGTTCTGTATATTATGGAGTTAAACGGGTACGTACTTAATTGAAAGCCACTATGGATATTGTTAAACACAAGGTATGTACTTTAAATTTATTTCTAAACAAGTTCGTGATTGTTTAGTTTTTATTTATTTTTTAAGATGATTCATAAATGGGTATAAAAATTTTACGTTTTCCAATTTCAAAAAGGCATTTAAAAAAAACATATCAAAACATATCGTATTTATTGAATATTTTTGTTGCCATATTCATACACTTTTAATTTTTGTATAGTTCACCTGCATCTGCTTGCGACGAACTTTATTTTATAATACTTTTCAGATGAAGTAAAATTGATGAGCAATGCCGATCTGGCTAATACTTGGCTTGATCATAAGGGCAAGAACTCAAAATTATTTGTATTTCAAAAAATATGTTCTTATTAGATATTGATGAACCTTCCAGTCAAATGAGACACCACTTGTGCCTGAAAAAGTCCACTATGTTGGAGCGAAACGTCGCATAAAAAAAGTGTCCATCTTTCAATTTATTATAAAATCTCATGCCCAAGAAAAGGAAAAAATAATATATGAATATGGTCTATTAAAGAGGTAACTATTAACATCCGAACCCCTCATACCGACAAAATGAACAGTAACAACGCGAAAAAGTAATATCTTAGAAAATGATGTACAGAAATATCTTATATGTGAGGATAGTTCATCTACCTGTGATTTGGATACTATAAATTTGGAAGATTCTGTCAGCAGTGATTCTCCTGGATCAGAGTAGTTACGATCTATGCATTTTGTTGTCCTAAAGTAAATTTATAGTATCTTAAGTTTTTTCTTTAATTAAATATAACATTAATGTTTCTTTTTCATTAAAGAAAACTTTTATCTTATATTAGGCTTATATTGTAGGAATCATGTTCTAATGTTATTTCAATTCTTTTTTATCACAGGAATTTATTTAATACTTACACCGTTTTCATACTATAACTTATTTGCTTAGATGGAACACAGCTCCAACATTATTATTATTTATAAGATTTTTTTTTCATAAACGTGAGACTAAGAACATCATCATTTAGTACAATGAGAGTACTCATCATTTGTGTCAAATAAACCTAGTTTGAATAAATTGCTTACAATAAAAGAGAAGTTTTGGATTTTTGTCCTCTAGAGCCATATGTTCGAAGCACTGTGTGTCGTCTCAATCAGTGCCATATCAGTACTTAAAATTCTAAGGAAGAGTGTACATTATGTGTTCAGCTTCACGATTTAATTACGTTTCGTGATACCTTATTTGTTTATTTATTAACAAGTCGTTGTAATTTTCCCTATAGCTTGTAAAATTTTAAGTGCAAGTTAGAAACACTTGCACTTTTGGTAGAAATAAGTGGAATTGAGTTGGTGTTCGACAGTGGTCTCGCTATTAGAACTCTGAATTCAAAAATCGATATCTCGAAATCCATTAGAAATAATTGATTGTAGTTTTTTTTTCAAAAACTTTCTTAATATTTCTGCTATATTTTCTTCGCGAAAGTTGCAATGCACTAAAAGTAAATGGATGTTTTTTTTTAATTTTCAACGAAAAAAAAACAAGTCTATCCAATTTTTCTTATTTAAACATCTTGTTTTTACAGTCTTTTGATTCGAATTTCAAAATAAAAAAAGTTTCAGTATCTAAAGTAGTTCTTGAGTTATCCCGTGTTGTGTTAAAAAGTTATTTTATTATAAGATTATTGACGTTTTGTCGTCATAAAAAAATGGACACCCTAACGATATCCTTATAATTCAATTTCTGATGCTCAGAAACATATCTAATGATTTTATCTAATTGTATTTTCGAAAATAAAAGTCTTTTAAAAATAAGCGTTTTGCGATCGTGATTTTATTTTACTTGATAGAGATAGAGAAATGTGACAACGCCGCAACAGTACACTGTCGCATTTCTCTCACTTCGGCTTAATAAGATCCCTATGCGATTTACTTCCACACATGTAAATACCGACCCAAAAGTAAGAGTTGCCGTCACTGTATAAAAGTTAAAAAAAAATATACAATAGACACAAATTATTTTGAGAGCCGTATACAGTATACAGGGAGTTTTAAAAAATAAAGATATACAGGGTGTTTAAAAAAGGCACTTAAGACTAGAGTTTCTATGTATGAATTATTTTGGGACAATGTTAGTTTTTTAAATATTTAAAATATAAAATGGGTGACTTATTTGCCTTTGGCGAACGCTTTCGCTTCTTTGAGCATCCGTTTCCTGTCTTCGGACTCGCCCACTTCCTGCGAATCGGTCCAGTCAGAGTCGCTGCTAGCGCTGCTCGGTTCGAAATCGTCGCTGGAATCGTCGTTGATGAAGGGATCTTCAATATCGTAGTCGTCATCGGGCGTTTCTGCGTCTACCACTCTTTGTGGTTTAGGGTTTCTCTTGCGTTTTTTGCTGGGAGAATTCGGTACCGCTTGAGCGGCTTGAGCCTGATTATCTACAAAAAAATACACAGTGTCACAGATAAAGTCGGCACCATATGGATTTTTTTAATTTTTTTGCTTTGAGTTAGATTAAAAATGACATAAGAAAATTTACTCTATTGCCCTCTGGTATCAATTTAAATGTCAAATTTGACATTTAAAATAATAAATGGCTATATACTCTGAGGGTGCAGCCACACTATCCTAAAAACGGCGTAACGGCGTAATGACCTTGAATATATTTCCAGTAATTCTATTGGCTGAAACATTCATCTGTCAGAAATTTTATCTGTCAAATTCATCTGTCAAAAATTTCAGCCAATAGAATTGCTGGAAATCGATTCAAGGTCATTACGCCGTTACGCCGTTTTTAGGATAGTATGGCTGCACCCTGAATAGAATGACGTATCATATGTCAACTTTTGACATTTTCGCTTAAAAGCAAATTGTATTTTAAATTTCAATATGGCTGTGTTAAAAATATTAATTTTTAATCAAGGATTCTTGGAAAAATATATTAGATCGTCTAATGTTTTTCGTGTCTTGTTCTGGCCGGTTAAAAGATGCCCAAATTGTATTTTTAATCATATCTCAATTTTTTCAAACGGAACAAGAGTGGCTCATTAGCATATTTGGAAAAAGCATTTTTTACGAACAATTTGGTACATACAACACACTTGGATTTCGAGTCGAGAATTGTCGTGATGAATCGCATGTTACAATTTCAAATAAACTATATCCGAAAATGTCAAAAGATGACATATGATATATCATTCTATTCAGAATGCCATTTTCTATCGAATGAAGTAAAAAAATACCGAGGGTGTCATTTAAAAATCAAAAGTTGTAGTCATTTCCGGTGAAACAGGAAGGGACTAAAAACAATTGAATACGTCAATCAATCCTAATTTATGTCATATACTAACATACCAAATCTCGTTTTGTTAACTAAAAAAAAAAAATAAAAAAGTTATAGGGGTGGGCCACTTTTGAGACGCACCCGGTATAATAAAAACAGGTTTCCTGGCCAAATTTCGAAAAACTTTGTTTGAAAAAGTTGTTCCTTTTTTAATTTTATATAAATATACCAATTTATATATATATTATCTGTGTATTTATATACCAATATTTTTTTTGTCATTTTTAACCAATCGCAGCCGATTCTCGTAATAGACGATATCATGATCATACAGGGTGATCAAAATTCTTTATATGTATGTATAATTAATATATTACAATTTATAATTAATATTATAATATAATATTAATTATAAATTTTATTAATTACTTATAATGTATTAATTACTTATAATTAATTACTTATTAATTAATTATAATTAATATTATATTATAATATTAATTATAAATTGTTAATTTCTCGGCAATTATCGAAATATGTTTACTCACATCTTAGGATTATGTAGAGTGATAAAATGGATATGTAGAAAATTAATATTGAGAAGTCAAATTTCACCCAAGTCAATTAATAAAAAAAAGTTCCATATGATGCGAACTTTATCTATGACACTGCATACATATTTTTTTGTATTCCAGTATATAACCATATATTACAACCCTATTATCTACAGGGTCCTGCAATAGTAGGTACGTCGCAAGGACTGTATATATTCTAAAGGACTGTTCGATCCCGTCAAATCGCCGCTGTTCTAGTCGCCGTGGAATTCTGACCAGCGCTCCACAGTGCGGCGGATGGTTATTCTAGCGGGACAAAATCTCAAGAGCAATGTTTGGGACTTAAAATCTAAGAACGTAGCAAATAGTCTAATATATAGCAACTATATGGTTAAATTTATTTATTTATTAACAACTTAATTTATTAATAAATAAATACAAGATAATAAAACGATATGATATTATTCGTACATGATACACAAAAACCGTATTGTAAACTATTGCCAAATACATAAAATTATGATATCAAAAAACTCTTTAGCAGTTATTTTTAAATTAATTTGTAATCTTGTGACACCCTCTATAATTTATTTTAAAAAAATATATTTTATTTTGAAAATAATAAATAAGATAGATATTTTAATTTTAATTTTAACACTCGGTAATTGTAAATTCATATATTAAGTATCTAAGACAATTTTTTAAACTCAGTGCCTTTTGATGGAGTTGTTTTGTTTTTATACTATCCGATTGAAATGAATCTTTTTGGGCATTCACCTGTTAAGCTTGAACTCCCTGTGACTGCGACTACCTGTGTTGGTAACTATTGGTAACTCAAAAGATCTACATCATTCAATATATCGATATTTGAAAAAAAAGTGTAAGTTTGATATCTGCAGAACAAAGGCACGAAGGATTTTAACAAATAATATACATACAGTAGAAAAGTACATACCTTTGGCAATCTTCAACATAATTTGGCTTTCTAATAAAATGTATAAGCATTTGTAAATATTTTGTTTTCGTATGATCTCTGCCTTGCTGAGCAGAAAACGACCAAATTTGGTTGATAAAAATGTATCGAAATACAAAGAATATTCATGCATTTTTTATCAATTGGAATGTCTACTATTTATTCTTATCAGTACACATTTTTTGGCTTATTTCTAACCAAACGCTTTTGTCCCGCTAAATTTATCTTCGAACGCACTGTGCGCTCGTCCGTCAAATGCAAAAATAACTGTCACTGTCTAAAATCGTTAGCGCCAACTTCAACTCGGTCAGTAGATGACGTAAAAAAACTGACAGTGCAGGAAGATAGGAATCGAACTATAGGAATAATTTATCATTTTGTGTGAACTCCTTAGATTTATTAAGTAAATCTAAAGTGCACTTAATAGTAAAAATATTTTCATTGTATAAAATCACACCCTTTTTGGGGTATGCTTTTAAGTAATGGGGGAGGAGTTATATTCAAGTAAAACTTGCAAGATTCGTCCTTGTAGGAAACTTATAAATACAAGTTCGATGCAAATTACGCGCAGTTCTCTTGTAACCTCTGAACAATAAAGATTGTTTTTTAAAAACGGTCCGGCGTTTACTCTACACGTAACTATTTACTTTGCAAATAAAATGCCAGTTTGCCGAAATTATTTTATTTAATTTTTTTTTTAATTGTAAATTTGAAATTAACAACGTTTTTTATGATGTATGGAATAATTTTAACGGTTTAATTATATATTTTATGTTGATTACTACTTAATCAATTGTTCGATAATAAAAAAATGCTAACAACTAAACATTGGAACAAGTGGCTTTTAACAAATTAAAATAACAATTAATAAGGCGTAACGTCGCCCTTAGCTCGAATAACAGCCTGAACTCTATTAGGCATTGTACCAACTAGGCCGTCACAAAATTCAGGGGTGGAACTATCCCATATTAGTTGCAACTTAGCACGTAGTTGTGGTAAAGTACGCTGAGGATCATTTCTTAGGTGTTGTTTCATTTTGTGCCAATGTGTCTCTATTGGATTAAGATCCGGGCTGCTAGAGGGATGCGACAAAACTTTAATATCATGTTCTCCCATCCATTTTTTTGTAGATTTAGCCGTATGGCATGAGGCTCCGTCCTGTTGAAAAATAAAATCTCCGGATGGATGTAACTTTGCTGCACTTGGTAAAAGCGAATGTTCAAGGATATCTTGATATTTGGCTGCGTTTACTGTGCCTTCAATAAAGTGTAAAATTCCCAATCCTTTGGCCGACATACAACCCCATACCATGATGCCTTGTGGAAACTTTACAGTTCTTTTGATACAATCCTTATGGAATGCTTCTGTTTTTTTCCGAATCACACGCTTTCGGTAATCTCCCACGCGTACATCAAATCTGCTTTCGTCACTATAGACTGTGACTATAGATAACTTTGTCCCAGTTATGTTTGGTCCACGAAAGTTTTGATTTGGCCCAAATGTAACGATTCCTTTTTTGAGTTTCCGAAAACCGTATATGCAACAATTACCGAAAATAATAAATTTGAATAAGTAATATTTGGCGACAAAATTCCGGAAAAAGCCGAACCGCTCCGAAATTATCAAAAACTTTGGAGAGGGACCGTTTAAGAATAGCGCCAAATACCGTATGATCGAGAAAAAACGGCGTCAGCGATGGCTGTGGAATGAAGATCGCTGTCATTTTAGATGTAAATTTATATGGGAAATGTCATTGATGTTCATTTCCCAGCCAACTGGACGCCGTTTTTTTTCGATCATACGGTAGTATTTACATTGCCCTTATGGGCACTTTCCAATCTAAACTTGTTTCTTTTATCTACACACACCGGAAGAGTCTAGGGATATTACAATTTTATCCCGCCATCGTCAGTAATTTTATTATTTGCATTTCTGATATAATAAAATTAAAATAAACAAATAGTTTACAGGACGTATTGGAAATAAAAATGCAAAATTTACCGAATTTTTCAAATTTGCCTTGATTTTTATTGAACTCAAAAAAATACACACATTTTTTTTTATTCTAAACTGTGAATTAAAAAAAAGATAAAACCATTTTTATTTAATAAAGGGTATGGCCTCCTCTACTGTTCATTACAGCCCTACATCGTCTCTCCATGCTCCTGATCAAAATGGTTGTTGATCTCTTCTTGAGGTACAGCCTGTCACGCTGCATTCACGGCCCGAACCAGATCCCTACGAGTTTCACGAGGCAAACCCATTCTCAAAATTCTTCTTTGGACCGCGTCCCATACGTGCTCGATAGGGTTGAGGTCAGAAGATTGTGCCGGCCAGGGTAAGATGTTTAATTGATGAGCATTGATAAACTCACTTACCACTCTGGCTGTATGAGGCCGTGCATTGTCATGCATGAGAATGAAGTTTCCCCCAAAATCATTGGCATATTATGTTATTATTATTATTTGGCGATATGTGATTCCTGTTAGAAACCTTTCAAGAAAAACGAGATCGGTTTTTCGGCCTAACTGGACTCCTCCCCAGACTATAACTGTTCCACCTTGATAAGGGTGCACTTCCTGAACATGATCCAACCGAATAAGATTTCCCGGTTCTCTCCATACCCTAAGCCTTCTCGAATCCGGATGAATTCCAAAGCGTGACTCATCCGTGAAGAGAACATTGGCCCATTGTTCATTCGACCACTGAACATGATCTTGAGCCCACAAATATCGTACCTCTCGATTTCCTCTCGTTAAGGGTTGAGCTCTCCAGAGGCGTCTGCTTCTTAAGTTGACCTCTCTTAATCTATTGCGAACAGTGTCAGGACTAACGGTTACATTATGTGTTTCCTGGAGAATTAAACTAAGCTCTGGTGCTGTAAGAGTCGGTCGGCGTCGAGCATTTAATTGTAAAAATAATCTTGCTGAGAGGTAGTAATGCGATGTCGCCCTGTGTGCCTTTCAGCAACATCACCACTTTCACGGTAGCGTGCACTTAATAGCGATATTACACTTTGCGTTGCATTTAATACTCTAGCTACATCGATTTGGCGCATTCCAGCTTCGAGCATACCCATGGCCCTTAGCATTTCGTCTCTGTTAAGATGTTTACGCTCCATAATGTCGTTTAATACTAAACAGAGTTATTTGAATGAATTCTGGCCAGTTATCATAAAAACATAGCCAGTACAGGTTAAATTCGAACAATTGATGCTAAGTGCTTTTTATACATTTGACAAAAAATGCATAAACACTTCTGCAAATATCCCAAATTTAGAAATAACTAGTGTGACTACTTCGTTTCAATCGAAGTAGAAAGAATCGGCCTACAAATATGTGGTTGTTTATTCAAAACATTTATTTTTAACTTTAATAAAATGATATCCCTAGACTTTTCCGGTGTGTGTATGTGCAGCACCCGGTATGACAGGTTAACATGATATAACATTCCAGGTTAAATTATTTGACAGATTTTTTTTTATTTTCTCAAAAATGTCAATAATGGAAAATGGATATTTCCCAATTATCCTTCTATACACAGTGTTTGATGTGTTTTTCCATTTGTACAAATGTACTATCCTGTTCTACATTTAAAGACATGGAACAATTCCCCGAGTACTGCAAGCCTTCCGAAGAACAGTTGTTCAACTACGATAATAAAATCGTGAATCGAAAAAGAGAAGCAACGCCTTTTACTTATGCCTTTAAAATATCCTACAGAAATAACATGTCCAACGCATATATAACAAAGACAAAGAGCGATATTATCCTAGAAGACAGATCTACATTAACTATTATTGGCGATAATGGTAAAAAATACACAGAAGATATTAATAAATACAACGAACTGTACGAAGGCTATATGGAGAACAGACCTCAGGATTCTTTCATTAAGGGATACATCAAAGATGGTTACTTCTTTGGGCGGGTTGTGATCGACAAAAAGGCGTATTATATAGGTGAAAGTGAACCAGTAGCCAGTCCTCTTTTATTCGATCGACCAAACGATTTGTATAAAAAACTATACGATAAAAACGATCCCAGTTATGACGCTGCCTTTATTAAAGAAGCGGAAAAAGTTTATCGAGAAAGCGAGTTGGACACGAACAAAATGACTGAAAAGGAGATCATGCGGCGCTTTAAGAAATGGAAAAAGGAAGGGTAAAGCGAATTTATTTATATGTACTACGACTATACGAAGTTTTTCATACACTCGGTTCATTAGCAGTTTTTAGGACCTAATTTCACCGGCTTCGGCGTAGCGTGGCGTCAATACAAGGGGATGTAATTTAACATTTTACCAACATAATAAGTTTTTTTTTATTAAAGTCTTTAATTTTGAAGTTACAAAAATAAAATATAGAAAAAATGTAACAGGTTAAAAAAACAATCATACCAACTAAAAAATTTTGTAAGATTTTAAATTTTAAAATTAAGATCAATTCTTCTAGCAGGCATATTTGTGAAAACTTTTAATATATGAACGTATACTTTCTGCTATCGAATCGTTCATCGTGACGCGCGACGATATTTTTTATTTTATACCGCGAACGAGATGTGTTTATGAAACCGCATCACCCATCGACTGAAACAGCCATAGACTTAAAATAAAATATAGACTACACTATTTACATCTCAACGCGGACAAACAACCTTTTTTGTACACATGTTTACTTCTGGGTACAGTCGACCGAGCCTTCCTCATCCAGCCTATGTTGTCACGTCTTTAATATTATCAATATTTTTTTTTCTTGTTATACACATATATTGAGATATTAATACTACAGTTTAATAAAGTAGGTTTTAATATTCCATAGATGTATTAAATAGTCCTTATACTACTAAATTATAAGTCGGATACTGTTTAATAAGGATAAGTTCTTTACAATATGACAACACCGATTAGAGGCGAGGGAGCCTATTCATTCATTTATTACCTTGTAGTACGTGTCGCACGTGTGCGGTAAAGCTTTGTTGCCGCTATCTCCCCGGCTGTATTAACGCATTCTCTTAGCTTGTAGTCCTTAAGTGTTTATTTTATTGACTTTTTCTGTTCAGGAACTATAAAATATGGTTCGCCAGTGCCAAATTTGCAAGAAATTTGACTTAAATAATCCATTTAAGTCTTGAAACGACTTTGGACCGGTAGGCAACTCTCAATTTACCCATTGGCAGTCAGTGGCGTTGTTGTAGAAAGGCGCTTATTTAGATAATATTTTAGTAAAATGTAAAATCTGAATTTTTTCTTTTACATTACATTATTTACTTACTTACATTGTAACAAAATCATAATTATAACCCTGTTAATAATTAATAATGTTTTTATTAAAAATATATTCCGGTTTATTCTAAAATTATCTTCAGAATCTAAAATAACGTACAAGAATTTTAAAATGATATTACATTATGAAACAATATTTTTTAATATACCGGGTCGTCTCAAAAGTGGCTCAACCCTATAACTTTTTTTATTTTTTCAGATAAAAAAACAGATTTGTATGTTAGTAGGTATATGACATAAATTAGGATTTATTGACGTATGCAATTGTTTTTGGTCTCTTCCTGTTTCACCGAAACGATTACATCTTTTGATTTTTAAAGGCACCCTCGGTATATTGCTACTTTATTCGATAAAAAATGACACTCTGAATAGAATGACATATCATATGTCAACTTTTGACATTGTCGCTTAAAAACATATCCTATTTTAAATTTCAATCCAGTTTTTTTCAATCCACTAAGTTTTAATCAAGGAGCCTTGGAAACATAGTTTTGATCGTCTAATAGGTTTCGTGTCTCGTCTAGGCCGGTTAAAAGATGTACAAATCGCGTATTTTTAATAATACATATGTCAATTTTTTCAAATGGAACAAGGGTGACTCATTAGCATATTTGGAAAAAGCATTTTTTTATGAATATATTGATACCACACACTTGGTATTTCGAGACAAATTGTCGTTATGAACCGCGTGTTACAATTACAATTAAACCATATGCGAAAATGTCAAAAGTTGACATATGATATGTCATTCTATTCAGAGTGTCATTTTCTATCGAATAAAGTAGAAATATACCGAGGGTGCCGTTTAAAAATTAAAAGTTATAGTCATTTCCGGTGACACAGGAAGTGACCAAAAACAATTGAATGCGTCAATCAATCCTAATTTATTTCATATACTAACATACTAAATCTTGTTTTTTTATTTGAAAATATAAAAAAATTATGGGGATGAGCCACTTTTGAGCCGCACCCGGTATAATAAAGACAGTACCGAGTTAAATAAATGTAGTTTTTATTTTATCCACTTCCTATCACCTTCCTTGCTTTAATGGAACAGATTTATGTTTTCTCTAATTTACATAATAAGACATCACTTAACTAGAAAAAAAATTACAACAATCATTTTTTTTTCTCTCCCTGTCGCCGATTCTATTATATCTGTGGAATAGATCCGGTTTTGATTAATATTAGGGGTTGTAAATGTTTGACTAAAATTAATAATTTATTATTAATTTCAAAAATTACGTAATTTCGATTATAAAATTTCTTCTATAACGTGTATTTTATTATGTTTATCCTTTTCGGACTCTAAGACGTTTTTTCTAAACTTTTATGTAAAAAACCTGTCCTAAATCTTAATAAAATATAAAAACGTTTAAATACGATATATTTTTAATTTACTTATAGCTTCATTAAAATAAAAAAATTACCCGGCTATGATACGGAGAGTTCAGGTGTACTTGAGAAACGAAAGACAGTGTTGTGTTTCTCGGCAGAGTCGTCAGGGAACGACCGTTACGACAGAGACAACCTATCTATCGCTCGTGTCGCACTCGTTATAACCTAAAACAATAACACAACAATAACAAGACAGTGTCTGACCGCATGTTCCAGCTATTTATGAATGAGATGCTCAGTCTATATTTTATTTTAAGTCTATGGAAACAGCGAACGGGAAACGTGATCGCGGCCGGAAAGTTCGCTGACCTAGGCTCGCGTTCGCCGGCGTTC
This sequence comes from Sitophilus oryzae, assembly GCF_002938485.1. Taxonomy (NCBI): domain Eukaryota; kingdom Metazoa; phylum Arthropoda; class Insecta; order Coleoptera; family Curculionidae; genus Sitophilus; species Sitophilus oryzae. Next base: position 762,387 of record NW_022145793.1, on the reverse strand, counting down.
AAGATGTAACGAGGACAGTCGGTTGCATCATCGCGCTGTCGAGGTTTTTTATTTTTAGCGTTTAGCGTAGGTCTTATACTAACGATATCATATATGTAAGAACTCTATTTTTCTATGCTACGTTTTCTTTATCTGACGTAATAAAAAACAGACATTTCAAAAGCCGGAGCGCAATGGAATTTCGAATGTAAACAAAAACAAGCCCAAAATTCATGCTACCTGCACTTTTCAAAAAGGTTTCAGATAACATTCAATACAGTATCGCCGTCTAAAACAGTATTAGACAGCGTCAGAGAAAGAAGTGGTACGCGCTTATTAAATTAAAACTATTAAAGTTTCTGAGGTTTAATTAAGGTTTTGTGGTAGTTCTGAGTTCCATTGCCGTGCCGAATAAGAAGTTTAATTAAGGTGAGTTTATTTTATCTCACTGAGCAACTAGTTGGTTACTGTTTATTGTTTTTATTGAGATATATTATATTTCTGAATCTCAGATAAATTTTAAGATATTTGATTGAATATAAAGAAAAGATGATTTGCGGATGATAATATTGAAGTATTTCTTTACAGTGATTTATTTATATTTTTTCTAAGTGACTTTAATAGAAGATAAGAATATATTTCTGTATTTGTATTATCAAATTGATCTTGAATGAATTATGATTAGCTTTATTATTTTCTACAGTTAACCTTTGTGGCGTAGTGACCCTGTGTAGCGTAGTTAGACTTGAAGAGTAGTTCGTCCTGTAGCGTAATTAGCCTTGACAAGTAGTTAGTCCCGTAGCGTAATTAGACTTGAATAGTTAGCCCCGTAGTGTAGTTTGATTATTAACTTGTGCATTTTTTTTAGCCTGTGTGGCACTTTGATAGCCTGTGTGGCATTTTTTTAGCCTGTATGGCATTTTGATAGCCTGTGTGGCATTTTGATAGCCTGTGTGGCATGTTTTTTTTAATAGTCTGTGTGGCTAGCCTGTGTGGCACTTTGATAGCCTGTGTGGCATTTTTTTAGCCTGTGTGGCACTTTGATAGCCCGTGTGGCATTTTTTTAGCCTGTGTGGCATTTTGATAGCCTGTGTGGCATGTTTTTTTTAATAGTCTGTGTGACCAGCCTGTGTGGCTTGTGAAAATTAAAAAGTCATAGAGCTGAGCCACTTTTGAGACGCACCCAGTATTTACAGGGTGCTACAAATTCGAGGTACGAGCATTGGTATCTCGGAAACGGTAATAGATACGAAGATAGTTAAATTGGAGCAAAGTTGCCGCCTTGGGATGTTCACAAAGATGCAATCAAAGAAGTTTTAAAAATTTCAAGGATTGCTGAGTTTTTTGGAAAAAAAACGATTTTTTTGAAAATCAATTTTATTTTTTCCTGTCGTTACTTTTTAGAAAATCAAAAAACTAATTCTACATTCTGATAGCCACTTTATTAGGGCTATCTGTCAAATTAGCTGATAATATATAAGATACAGCGGCCAACTTATTTTTTTAAATACGGACCTGCATTTTTTCGTTTAGATTTTGAAAGAACTCTTTATACGTCTCGGTCCTGAAGAATTTCCCCACCATTTTAGAGATTTGTTGGCCACCCACCGTCTTCTCTTATTGGTGGTATTCCTCCATTGGTGGACATCGTAGGGTTTGTCAAAGATCCACTCTGCAGGTTTTGACATGTCAGAGGCAGCGTCGACTTGTTCAAAAGTTAATAAAATTTAGTTTAATATAATGTTTTTTATAGGATGCTCTGTCCACTATTAGTAGTATTAGAAAACTCATTTCTACGATTACTACATAAAGGTAATAAAGAAGCAGCAATGACGCACGCTTTATTTACTCTAGACGAAGTGAACGCCATCTGGAGAAGAACAGACTTCGATAATGACGGCGAACCCGATAACATAGGAATTTACATTAAAAAAACGGAGGTGATGGAAACCGAGGAACCTGTATATTATATTCAGCCATACAAAATGGGGCAAACAAATGCTGTCGATTACCTGAACAAATTTTCTATGTAAGTTGATTTCAGCAGTATTTGGCACAAATACAGTATTAGTATTCCAGAATTAAGTTCTTTTTTTTTAAATCGCTATTTGTAACTCATACACAGGGTGATTCTACTAATTAAATATAAACACGTATTAAAATGTTAACAAATGGTACAAAACTAGTATCAACGTACTCGTATAACACATATCAAATACATATAATATCACAAAAATAATTATGAAACTCAATAAAGGGGGCTACAGACGTTCATGCATACTTGACAAGTGTACTTGTGCAAGCGTACTTGTATAAGAATTTTGAACGTGTGTAGGAACAAACTTGTACGAGTATTTCGACTTGTGCAAGTGGCACAGACTTGTACGAATTTTCTTCATGCCCCAGTGGTTTGCGCAAGTATGCATGAACGTGTGTATCAAATTTGCGCAAGCCTGAAGTTGATTCTAGTAGGTTTATTGCTTGGTTCTTATTTGTTTGTTACCAGAAGATAGATAAAAATGGCTAGTGAACATGAAAAAAGTATGCGGGAGGTATTGGTGGAGTTCATTAGTATTTATAGAGAATCTATTTGTTTATGGCAAGTAAAATCAAAGGACTATCATAATAACAACAAAAGAGGCTGCAAAAGAGGCTGCATGTAAAAGTTTAATTAAAAAATTGCAAGAAATTGATAAAATTGCAAACCGCGATTTGATTGTAAAAAAAATAAACAGTTTAAGAACAAATAATATTCAGCAGGGTAAAACTTCAATTCGTTTAAAATATTAGTATGCGAATAAATATTCCTTTTTAGAAGGCAGCTTTTGCATCAAAATCGACGGGTTTTCTTTTTTTCTTTTTGTTTAAGCAGAATAACGAATATCGCAAGAGCTAGCGCGTCTTCTTCGTCCATTTTTACCTACTAAAACCAGACTAAAACTATTCAAGTGCGCTTATATTGTATGGAGTCAATGCAAACTTGTACAAGTACGTTTGCACAAGTACACTTGTCAAGTATGCATGAACGTCTGTATAGCCGCCTTTAGCTTCATAGGTAAATTAACAGTTCACTCAACTTTTTTAGCGTTTTCTTAAGGCGGCTACAGACGTTCATGCATACTTGACAAGTGTACTTGTGCAAACGTACTTGTACAAGTTTGCATTGACTCGTGCCGGCGGAAGGGCCGGGCGACCCGGGGCGCCGAATGTGAGGGGCGCCACGCCAGTAACTAAAATGTTTAAAAAAAATTGTTCGTGGTATTTTACTTATAACTGAAAAGCTATCAACTTTTTGTAAATAACCCTTCTTTCTATAATTCTTGTTAAATAAAAACACTAAATCACCACAATACACCAAAACACTTTTACTTTTACACTGGACGCGCGTTTCGCTAACCATGTTAGCATCATCAGCAGATGATTATGAACTGTTTATAACATACTGCAGTTGATAATCATCTGCTGATGATGCTAACATGGTTAGCGAAACGCGCGTCCAGTGTAAAATAAAAGTGTTTTGGTGTATTGTGGTGATTTAGTGTTTTTATTTTGCTGTGTAACACCAAAGGTTCCAACCCTCAACTGTAATAATTCTTGTTTTTATAAATTTTCTCTAAACAAACTGTTTTGGGTCAAGAGCCAGCAAAATTAATAAGAACCAAACAATAAACCTACTAGAATCAACTTCAGGCTTGCGCAAGTTTGATACACACGTTCATGCATACTTGCGCAAATCACTGGGGCGTGAAGAAAATTCGTACAAGTCTATGCCACTTGCACAAGTCGAAATACTTGTACAAGTTTGTTGCTACACACGTTCAAAATTCTTATACAAGTACGCTTGCACAGGTACACTTGTCAAGTATGCATGAACGTCTGTGGCCCCTTAACTCTTGGCTCTTTCTTATCATTGCGGCTTTTCCACTTGAAAGCTGAAAAAAATAGTCCAAGAAAATAGGCCTTCAAATACGAAGTCTTGGGAAAAGCTTGAATTTTTGATATAGTGTAACTTATATCAAAACTTCAAGTTTGGAAGATCTAAAAACGAATTGTGAAAGATTTTTTTAAATTTACCCCAGCAGTTTTTTTTTTCAAATTTCGTAGAAACAGGAAGGACTAGAAAAAAAAGTTCAAATAAAACACAAAATCTCTATACTTTTTTTGCTCAGATCAAAATTAACCCAGATAGGGTTCTAGTCTTTACCGATTCTCCGAAATTTAGAAAAAATAATTGTATTTATTTCACCCGTTCTCGGGGGCGAATTAAAGAAAATATTTCACAATTCGTTTTTAGATCTTCCAAAGTCACTTATAACAAAAATTCAAGTTTTTCCTAAAACTTCGTATTCGAAGGCCTATTTTCTTGGAGTATATTTTATACAAAGTTCACTACACAAAACAAACTATTAAAGATCGCTAAAATTATCGCCTGTATAGACTTGTGCATTTCAACCGATTTAAAAAAACAACCTTGTTTTGAAACACCCGGTAGATTATTTTTTGCTTAAATTAAATTTCATAAATAAATATATAAATTATTTAAGGTATACCGAACTGAGGAAATACTGTCTGGGCATGGTTTTAACACATCAAATGTTTAGTGAGTCCGTTGTGGGACTGGCGTGGTTAGGCAATCGAAAGTATGTCCGAGTAGGTGGAATATGTCAAAAAACCATTGACAATAAAAACCTCAATACATTCCTGGCGTCAGCTACCAAAAGCACAAGAGATAAGATAAGTCAGATGAGGTTCGAAACAACCATTGCTCACGAATTAGGTATCACCATACAATAAGTTGCTGTTCTAACTAAAGTATTTTCATTATATTAGACAGTTAAAGCACGGCCAAAGACGTAGACGTAAACGTATCGTTTGACATGCGCAGTGAGAAATTCACTTGCGTTTACGGATACGTGATACGTATCTTTGTTACAACATGTCCTTGTATCCTTTAGTCATAGACTTATAAGAAGGTCATAGACAAACAAATAAAAATAGACTGGCAAATTAAATGGCAAAGAGAGGGACAACGTTCCCGTAGCGCAACTCAGAACGCAAAATTTCGTTCTATTTATGTTGATCTGCGCATTGCGTCTATTGGGCCCACTATCTCATTCTAATATAACAAGAGAGAAAGAAGCAGCCATATAAAACGTAATTTCTAAATAGAAATTAGAACAATCGCCTTTCGTTTTCGTTTTTCGTCATGAGAACCAAGATGACAACATTATGACAATTCGTAATGTTTGTTAATTTTTCTTTTGGTGATTTACCTTTTTTTCTAAACTCTCCATTTTATTGACTTATGAATATGAATACGGAACAAATTCCTTTGTTCCATGTAGGTATTTATATTTTGTTACTTGTAATTTTAGATTATACTATTTGTTATTTTATTTACTGCAGGAGCCAGTATCATATATTTTTTATATGTATTGGTGTCCCCTTTCTCTGATAGATATGTTAAAGACACCCGATAAAATAAAAGTAAGTAGGTAGTTATATTTATCATCTTATTAAGAAAAAGTAGAAGTAGTAGCACGGCATATAAATCAATCGGCAGGCTAACTCGCTTTGGCGGGAACGCTACGCGCATACCCTCGCGCACGCCGCCATTTGTATTTCCATCAGCAGAAAGTAACCAGTGTCGTAGTTTTTTCAGCGACAACACACAGTTACGGCAGATTCGGGTCAGTAGCGTGCGGCTTAATTTATTTTGATTTTTTCTTGAGTGATATATTTTATTTTTGTTGTTTTATTTTTGTTTATTATGTGATATATTTGGTTTTTCTAGTTTTATTTTCGTTTCTTATGTAATATGATTTGTTTTAGTAGTTTTATTTTTGTTGTTCAATAAAAGTTTCTTTCTGTTTCCTAGAGATCCTATTAGGTATGTATATATGTGTTTAATTATTTTAACATATTTTAATTGTAAAAAAACAGTAGTATTCATATTAGGACATTCAGCTAAATAGGAAGACCTAATTAAAAATCTTAACAAATTTTAATATTAGTAAGATTTAATGTTAAATATTTAGTAAAATTTAATGTTGTATCTAGACATTAAAAATTAAATTTAAAAATCATTATATTATTAATTTAAATATAATTATAAAAGTAAATAAAATGAGTATATCGAAAATAAGTTAACAACAAATACATTTTGAAGATATAAATAAGGCCCACAAGTACAAGTTGTGTTCTGTTCATTTTGAATTTAAAATGTTTACCAATTCACTTTGTAACCGTATAAAATACAATGCGGTACCTACTTTGTTTCCTGCCATGAAAAAAATAGAAGTTTCTCAAAAAAAATTGTGGATTTGTTAATTTGTGAAATTTGAATATTAATAAAATTTGCTACGCCCATTGATGGGCATAATTTGTACGTAGCCTCTTTATATTGTTCAATAAATATTTTATTGGTATTACTTTAATTCTTGTTTGTAAATCCTGGCATATTTTTGTTAGTTGCATGTTTTTTAATTTTAATTGTCTATTCTCTACAGTGAAATATTTAATTGATTTTTTCATTTTTACTTTTCGAGAAGTATGCGCGGTTAACGATTCATTTGTTTGGACAAAAGTATTGTGTAAATAAAATTCGGTTTCAGTCAATTACAGTATTTTTTTAATACGACCATGTCTAACAATAGTTTATTTTCTGAGAAATTTTTTGATACGTTTTAATCCGGCCCTGACTAGGAAATGATAATGGCGCCGTCAAGGTCAAATTTTATAGAAATTTAAAACAATGGAATCTGAGCAGAGTTAGCCTGCCGTGTGATTTATATGCCGTGGTAGTAGTGTCAAAAATATTTCGAACCTCTCTTAACATAACAAATTAATACAATTAATTTTTTTCATTTTTTGGGTAGGTAGTTTATAGCTGGTTTATAGTAACCAGAAACTTTATTAATATACCTATTTTACTTTTGTTTTAGGATTAAAACTGGACTTGAAAATGGTTCAGGATCATTCTCGTAAATTCTTCTTTGCTTGGATATTCACTTTGTTATTGCAATTAGGCAGTTTTTTCGAAAATGAGATTTTAATGCCCTTTAAAAAAATTGGGCGATCGTTTCCTGCAATAGTCAGTTCTTCTGCATTTAAAATTGGTAGGTGGGTGGAATAAACACTGTTATTTTTTGTTATTATATTATAAAAAGTTTATTTATTTTTATGTATAAATAAATATGTTTATAAAACAGTACAATTTTTGCTTTTTTTATAATTTCCCTTATAATAGTAGTATTCTTTCGTTCTGAAAGAAACTGCAAATTTTCACTTACACTGATTTATTCCCTACACCACATTCCCTTTACGTGGTATAGGGAATAAATTAGTTTAAGTGAAAATTTTCAGTTTCAGAATGAAAGAATACTACTAATAATGGCTAATTTAAATTTTCCGCCAGCCAGAATGTACGATAATGTCTTACGATACGTTTTATACCTATCTCTTTCTTTTTCATATAAAGCACACATAATAAAGAAAGATAGCAATAAAGACGTACGTCCTGCCATGGTCCTGCTAATTGGTTTCAAAATTGTTATTCTGAGTTGCGCTACGGGAACGCGGTCCCACTCTATACCATGAGATTTGTCAGTCTCTTTTTATTTGTTTGTCTATGCCTTTAGTTATTGTAATCTTGACGTTTTTATTTTCTTCCGTTGCGCGTATTTTGTTTGTGATATACCGTGTTCTTTTTATATTTATATATTTTATATCTTTTTGTATTGTTTATATTTTTACGTGTATTATTTTGTAATATCTGTTAAACGATGTCCTTGCCATACGATAAATAAAATAAATAATTGTTGTCACCGAACTAGTAAGGGGCTTTCTTTTAATATATCGATAACATATTTTTCTAACAGAGAAAAATGCAATTACGCGTGGAATACACTCGTTTTTCTCTTCTATGGCAAAATGATTAAGCTTTAATATCTCTAGGACTAAGCGTATATTGATTTCTTTGATGGTGCCTCGAATAACGCTAACAATTGCGTATAAAGTTGTGTCGCTATATCTTAATTTCTATGAAATGTTTAATAAAAATTAAAAAAAAAATTATAAAGCTAGAATAGTATAGTAAACGCCACGAATGTTTGGGAGTGATTCATCGCTTGATGAAGTTAGAATCGACACGCGCGCTATCATTTTTACATTAAAAACGTAAATTTTTACCGCAGACGTAGGTTTTTAAAGGCCCGGTCTAATCATCTGCCTGCGCTCCTCCTACTTATTCTAAAATATTGGCGTGATTGACAAAGACGATACTATATCGCGTTTCTTTGATTGATTCGTTTTTGTGCGTGAGTCCATTGGTGTGCTTGCAGTGCGACCAATGGGGCATTCCATTTTATATTTATAACCAAATATATGTTTTGACAAGATTTTGACAGTTAAAACAACAAATTACAACAGATTATACAGGGTGTCCCAGAAATAAGTGCAAATATTTTAACTGGTAGTATAGTTCAACCCTAGAAACACGCCTATGAGGGTTTTTTTGCGAAAAAAAAATGTTGAAAATTTAAAATTTTTCTTGGCATTTTCCGGGAAATTTGAACAAACTTTTTAGTGCCACTTCTTTATTCACCTGCGATTTCTCTACGGTGTATCTAAACCTTGCAGTGTTGCAACCTCCTATGTTATCCACATTCTACATAGTTCTACATTTATAAATTCATAGACAAATTTCTACTCAAAAATTAGGAATGTTAAATTTAATCTTTTATCAGTGCTCATTATTAATAATTATTATAGAAAAAAAACACATTAATTATTTTTAGTACTTACCCTTTCAATGAAAACTTAACAAAAACCACCGAAAATTAGCTAAAACATTACGTTTATGACGTTTACGAAAATGATTCATCATATTATTCACAACCAGGTCACAAAAAAGAAATTCCTAAAATGTTTATCGTAATTTAGAATTCAATATATGGAAAACAGACCAACGAATAATCGATTCATTTTTGTTTTGTTTCTTTTCTTTCATGTTTCTCTGTTTGATTTGAACCACTGATTTACAAAACACCTTGAAAAGCGCACATTACTTTGAATACCGTCTCTTATCGCCACTTTACGAACTACTTTCAATCTAAAAATACATGTTTCACTCAACAATTTTAAATACGTATTTTGTTTTTTCGCTATTTTTTCGATGTATTTCGACAGCCCAACAGTCGCGTCGCGCGTCGTCCAAGAGTGCCACGTGTGAACTGGTCCTTTGAGCCGCGCCGTCGTGGCGGGCTTGCGTCAGACGACGATGTTAAGCAACGTTGCCGTAGTTACAACAATTTCAAATTCAAGACATTCGAAGCAATCAAATTCGTATTAAATTTTAAAAATAAATCAGAGAAACATGAAAGGAAACAAACAAAACAAAAACGAATTGATTATTCGTCGGGCTGTTTTCGATATATTGAATTCTGAATTACGATAAACATTCTAGAAATTTCTTTTTTGTGACCTTACCAATAATCAATTCATTTGTGTTTTGTTTGTTTCCTTTCATGTTTTTCTGTTTTATTTTTAAAATTTAACAAGAATTTGATTGCTTCGAGTGTCTTGAATTTGAAATTGTTGAAACTACGGCAACCTCGCATGACGCAAGCTCGACACGCCGGCGCGACAAAGGACAGTGAACAGTTACGCCAGTTACCACTTGTGTCTAGCCCTAGCAGGCAACTGTTAAGCCCGACCAATCACGTTAGAGTTTTTGACAAATACAAATGGATTAACACACTCCAAATAACCACGCTAACCAACCTGATTGGTCAAGCTTAATAGTTGACTGCTAGGACTAGACACTTCTCCAGTTACCAACCAGTGATGCGCGGCTGTCTTGGCCGACGGTTGGGCTGTCGACGGAATTGTCGAAGTACATCGAAAAAATAACGAAAAAACAAAATACGTATTTAAAATTGTTGAGTGAAACATGTATTTTCTTAGATTGAAAGTAGTTCGTAAAGTGGCGGTAAGAGACAATAATTCTCAACATTTATTCATTCAGAAAGGTATTCAAAGTAATGTGTAACGTGCTTTTCAAGATGTTTTGTAAATCAGTGGTTCAAATTGTGATGAAGCCCTATATGAAAATAATATGTTAAGTTAAAAATGGGAACTGTTATTTTAGCAGTTTTTATAATAGCATGTACAAGTAAAGCAGCACAATGAAGTGTATTTTAGTTAAGTGTGTATCGAAAAAAGAGAACTGTCGCAGTTACATCGATCTGTCATAAGTATCTTTTTTAATATTGGGTAAGTTTTTTAATTTAACTTTTTTTAACTTTTAATTTATTTTATGTAATAATATCATAATCTTAAAAATGTAATGCATCTCTGCAAACTCCTCAGGTGTTGTGATTTTATGACTTACTTTTAAACATGTACTTTCTTGTCCATATGGCAACACAGTGCGTCGAATTAACTGATATCCGGGCTTGATCCGGGTAATTGGATGTAGTTGGCAATATCTGCCGGCGGTTCTCAAAATGTTGCGATTATTTTTTTAAATTTTCAAAGTTAAATAACTCGGTTATTTTCAATTTATTTTAAAAATGGTAAAGAGAAAATATGTTTATTTTGGCCAGATCTACCACCTCTTAAAATATAAGTTTAGGCCTCCAGTTGATGACGTCACGAATAAGCTGTCCGGCTTTGTTATTACGGTGGTTACGCCTACATCGACAATGCTTCGAAATAAACTAAATCAAGCGATCAAGCGAATCGCTCGCCGCTTGCTACTTGCCGTTTATTACCGAAAGAATATGTGCCCTGCGCACGCAGCTCACTGCTTGGCGCTTAGCGTTAACGAGTACTTACAACATGAGACGGACAAAAAACCGTATTTTTAAATACGAGCGATATTTCGCTCGAGTGATCACTCGGTTATTGCAATCGCTTGATATAGTCTGTGAAACGAATAACTTTGAATTTGACAGTCCCCGCGGGCTTTTCCAGTGTAAATTCTGTTAGGTTAGCAGCTTGCGGCCATGCTGATGCAATGCCGTCTCTAATAGAACAGCCTCGGAGCGAGATTTATGACGTCACGCTAGTTAGATACTACGGATTAATTATGTTCTAGAATACATGGAAAATATAATTATTCAAAATTACATATATATTTATATGTAATTTTTTGGATTATATTCGACACTATTTTTTTCATGACACAACACTGATGACCAAAAAAAATCATGAAAAACCAAATGAAAACTTAATCAGCGTTTTTCCCGAACCTAAATCCCAAGAAAATCAAAAATTTTAGAATAATTTTACATATAAAATGACAGCGATCTTTATTTCATAGCCATCGCTTTTCATGTTAAATTAGATCGATTTTCAAACCCCAAAATTTAAAATATATTTTACATTTTACCCATTATCTTATGTACCTATTCATTATTTGTATATTATAAAACATTTGCTGCATTTGTATGGTTCATAGTTTATTTGCCAAAGTATTTATTACTATAAATCGGTATATATATTGTATTTATTAACTGTATATTATGTATAATATTTCATGTAAACTATATCATTTTTAAAATACAGACCAAAAATACGAGGAATAATTATGTTTTCCATGTATTCTACAACATATTTATTAATCCGTAGTATCTAACTAGCGTGACGTCATAAATCTCGCCCCGAGGCTGTTCTATTAGAGACGGCATTGGTCTGATATTTAGAAATGTCAAAGGCTGATGACATTTTACTTTTATCAATTATGACATTTCGCGTTGATTTTTGCAAGAATAGGAAGAACTGTCACTTGTTTTATTATTTTCCTTTTCTATTTCACGAAAATAAAAAGAGTTACCTATCTGATTCGTTCAGGCACTCATTTTAAAGAATATCAGTAACTTTTTGGATAGAGGGATTTTATATTTGCCATGTTGGTAAAAAATAACGGTCAAAATTCAAAGTTATTCATTTTATAGACTATAGTCGAGTACTCGATTATTGAAATTAATCGGTTTTTCCCATCACTAATTTTTAGAAACCTCATAACAATGCAAATAAAATAAATAATGTAGAGGGTGTCCCACTTAAAAAACACAAGTTTGCGTTCTATTTCAAGAATGACAGCTCGCAGCGAGAAACTAGTTAACGTCACTGCAAGTTTTCAATAAGTTATTAAATAATCTAGATACAAAAGAGTTGAAAAAGGCAAACATTTCAAATTCGCCCTGTATTTCAGGAACTGAGGGGGCTAGGACAAATATGCGTGTAGCATCTTCAGTTCATAAGTCAGTACTCATAAAACACAAAACCCCATAAAACATACGAAAATGAGACACCCTGTACTCTATTAAGTATTATTTTATTTCTATTTGTAGGACACAGTTTTGGTGCTAAGCACGATGAATCTGACAAACACCGCAACCTGACTGATCCTACATGCCGTGGCCACCTTATGGCACCTCAAGTATTTAACAAATTTACAGGCATAAAGCAGCTTTCGTTTTCAACTTGTAGCAAAACGGATATGAGGGCTGGTATGGTTGGGCATGGCAGCTGCATGGAGCCTGCAAAAATTCCATTTTGTGGAAACTGTAAGGATAACATAGGCAAATACAGGGTGTTTTAAAAAACATGTGCAATCTCTCGTTTTTTTTACTTATTATAATTTCCTTACAAGCGCCTGTAGTGAATGACATTTTGAGGGTGATACAAGTATTTGTCCAAAAAAATCCTTATGGGTTTTTCGCCACTGCACTGCAAGAAAAATCTACAAAATAAAATAGTTATTTTTTGTAAACGCTTCTGCGTTAAACCTAAACGGACGCTGCTTGTCAGAAGTTGTGTTTACAGCAATAAAAATTTGCCTAACAAAGAAAAAAATGCTTAACGTTTCGGAAAGTTTTCTCTTTCCGTCGTCGGAAGCAGAAAAATATAAAGAATCAAGAAAAAAACTAATTAAAATATTTAAATTCACTGTTAAAAGTAAAAAAAAAAAATTTTTTTTACATTAAAAACACACCACATTTTATAGAAAAAATTTCAAAAATTAATATAACTCCTAACAGTTTAATGGTTAGTTTTGACGTTGTTAGTCTTTTCACTAATGTGCCGGTAGATAAATCACTTAAAATAGTTAGGGATAGATTAGAACAAGATACACATTTAATAGATAGAACAAAATTAAACATAGATAGTATTTTGGAATTGTTGACACTTTGTGCTAAAACTACTTATTTCCAATTAAATAATGAATTTTTTCAACAAGATTTCGGTATGGCAATGGGATCACCTCTCTCTCCTTTGTTAAGTAATATCACAGAGTAACGTAAACAGATGCGACAAACAATGCAAATGTGAAAATTACATTTTGGCGAATGCGCCAGGCAAATTTTTCCGTTAGATTTGTCATATAGGCGAATTTTACAGCGGACCAGCAAAGTAACCTCCATTCGTTTACTAAGAAGCCACGCCTGCTTTGTGTAGAAAATAGAGAGGGAATTTTGTAGTTCGGAATCAAATAGAGATGATTTTAATTTCATTAGTTTTTTTTCATTTTTTGATACATTCACAATCTATACCTACTAATATATAAAATTCTTAAGTGACTGACTCACTGATTAATCACGATCCTGCTCAAACCACTCAACGTAAGAAGCTCAATTTTGGCATACAGGTTGATTCTAGGGTGTAGAGGTTCGAAAAGAAGAATTTTTTTCGAATTCCAGTTCCAAGGGGGTAAAACCATCCCTTAAATATTACATATTTTTTATTTAAAAAACGGCCAGTTTCCTAAAAACGCTTAAACACTTTATATGTTATTTTTGGTTTTTTTACATAATTTAAGATTTTTAAAAATGTATACAGGGTGTTTCGAAAAATCTGGTCAATTGATTAATACGATTCCTGCTTAAAGCGCTTTGACGTAAAAAGCTGATTTGGAAAACGGTATTGGACTTTAGGGTGTAGAGGTTCGATAAGAAGGGATTTTCGAAACTCGAATCTAAGGGGTGAAACCATCCCTCAAATATTAGAATTTTTTTATTTAAAAACCGATGAGTTTTTCGGAAAAGTTCTTAAAAACGTATATTTATTTTGTTGTGTTTTACATATTTTAAAAAATCTAAAATTTTACAGGGTGTTACATAAATAATGGACCATTGAGTAATCACGATTTTGCTTTAAACTGCTTGACGTTTAAGCTGATGATTTTTTTGGCAAAACGGATTGACTGTGGGTGTAAAGGTTCGATAAAAAAGGACTTTTCGAAACCAAACCGTTTTTTGAATAACAAAAATTATAAAAAATAATTTTTAAATCAATTTAAAATTATCAAATAAAATGATAGTAGTGCATAAACTATTAACAAGCAGGATATAAAAATAATTAAAGATAATTTAAGCTGTTTAATAGTAGATAGACTTTAGATAATATTTGAAATTAACAGCTGGAAGTACAGCTAAATACAAACGGCAAGCTGGCAAACAAAATCCATATTCTTTTAAAAAATTTTATATTTTGAATTTATATCATTTTTAATTTTTAAAGATATCGTCCATTTTCTTTATACATATGTATTTGATTCTCTAACCCATTGTTTAAAGTTTGGTAAATTTCTCAACTTTACAAATAAATATTAGCTGATATTTCCTAACATCATGTAATTATAGTTATTTATTATTATCAAAAAAAAAAAAAAAAAAAAAAAAAAAAAAAATAATTTTAATTCTCACATAAAAAAAAATTCAAGCTGGCAATCTCGCTTTAACTTTATAATCGTACATCGGCTGCGACGGCCAGACGAGGCGGCGCGGTGTATCAAAGGCAAGGTTAAATGCGAGAAAGAACGAAAAAAATGGAAGCTTAGAGAAGGGGGTGTGCGGGAACGATTTGAAATCACCACGGCTGTTTGTTTGGCCGAATATTTTGCCTTCATCGACGGTATCGCCGCTCTGTCGTCGCACTTCCGAACATAGGTCTTTTTGAACACAAAATTTCCCATAAGGTGTCGCATCTGTTTAAGTTAGTTTGTGGTAATATTTTTATGGAAGATTTTCAAAATAATACAATAAATAGTTTTTCAAAAAAGCCTGTAATATGGCTGCGTTATGTTGATGATATTTTTGCAATATGGCAACATAACGTTTCTGAAATAGACATTTTTTTGGAATATATAAATTCTCGCGAACCTACCATAAAATTTACTATAGAAGTAGAGAGAGGTAATCGTTTGCCATTTCTTGATGATTTTAAGTGTCAAATTTTCAAATAAACTAATTTTAGATGTTTACAGAAAACCCACAAACACAGATAGATACTTAATTTTCACATCTAATCACAGTATAAGTGTAAAAAAAGGTGTTATAAAAAGTTTATATGATTAGGGCCAAAAATAATATATACCGACGACATTTCACTAAACAGAGGCATAAACCACATAAAAAATACATTAATAAAAAACGACTATCCACCATATTTTATTGACAAAACATTAAACGAGAAATACAAACCCCAAATCATAGACACATAGATAAAAATACACAATATATACAACTTACAATTCAATACATACGAGGCGTTTCGGAAAAAATAATGTTACGGATTCCGTGGGTCCACTAATTTAAACTCACGATAAAATACTTAACGAATTTTTTTTCTCACTTTATACACAATTACTAACTTATAACACACAACAAACTAACTATTTATAAGATTCCTTCACCAAATTGTCCGATTTAAATTTCCACGCCGGTTATTTCCAATTTCAAAACTCATTTCAAACTTCCCCCAACTGTCGTAAGAGCTCCTTTTATATAGCTGTGTTGAGTGTTTCGCGAACAATCTAAAATTATAGGGACGGGTCCGCCATCTACTAGTAAATTCTATTGTCTGCTTCGCTTACTTGTCGACTTGATTAAGAGATGGCGCTACAACAAAATATTGTCTTCAGGCTTCTGGACACGTTGCGGTTTTAGTTGCTCGCTTCCCCGACAGATGGCGCCACATTCACACTTGACATTGCCCCCTTCTCAAATTTGATCGTCCGATCAAGGTTTCCTGTCTGGTATCTCTTCAATCGATCCAAATGAACTACTTTCATCTTACTTCTAGTGCTGCGTTGAATCCGGTACACTACATCATTTATCCTCTTGATGACTGTATAAGGACCTTCCCATGCTGGAGTTAACTTTGGGGACCTCCCTTTCTTGCGCTGTGGGTTATATAACCATACCATATCGTCCTGTTGAAATCCCGTAGAATTAGCTCTGAGGTCGTAACGAGCTTTCATCCGGTCACTGGCTAGCGTAATCTTACTTCTCACGGCCTTATGAATTTCCATTAACCTTTCCTTCAGTTCATCCGCGTAGTCCTCTACATTTGTGGTGCCGTCGTCTGGTGATCCGAACACCAAGTCACAAGGCAACCGTAATTCTCGACCAAATAAATCTTCGATGGTGAAAGTCCGATGGTGTTGTGAACTGCACTTCTATACGCCATTAGGAACAGCGGTATGTGTTGATCCCAATCTCTTTGATGTTCGGCCACCATTTTCGAGAGGTGTTCTTCAATGGTCTTATTGAATCTTTCGACCATCCCATCAGACTTCGGATGTAAAGCTGTTGTCCTAGTCTTGTGAATACCAAGCAGATCACACATCTTCTGGAACAATCTTGACTCGAAGTTCCTTCCCTGGTCAGTGTGAAGCTCTAAGGGAATTCCAAATCTACCGAAGACCATTATTTACCAATACTTTCAGCTACAGTCGATGCTTTTTGGTTTGGAATGGCAAAACTTCTGGCCATTTACTGAAATAATCCATCGCCACTAAACGTACTTGTTGCCCTTGTGCGTTTCAGGGAATGGGCATGCAATGTCAACAGCGATTTTCGTGGGGGGGACAGTTCAACGTTTATTGTTTCATTTTTTTTTTTTTTTTTCCCCCCCCTAGAGCGAGTGCTTTGTCCTTGGCTGGCTGCACAAGTTTTACATTGTCGACAACATTTCTTGACATCTTCGCAATAATCCACCCAGTAAAACGATCTCTCAGCTTTCTCAAGGTCTTGTTTACTCCAAGATGGGCTCCAGTTTTACCATCGTGAATTTCTTCCAATACCTGGGTAACTTTCTTCCTTTGTACCAGTAACTGATTTGTTACTGTCCTGCCATCCGCACTTTCCACGTGCGCTTTAACAAACCATTCTCAATAACCAGTGAATTCCACTGGGCCCAGAGAGCTTTGAAAACGAGCCCTCTGTTCGCAATATCCTGCCACGGTAGTCTCTCGCCGTTACCTTCCTTGAGACGTAGTATGCTCCGCATGTCTGGATCTTCCATTTGATCTTTCCTCAATTGTGTCGTCGTCCACTTTTCATCGGTTCCAAGTTTAAAACTCTTTATCATGACAGTGCCTTCACGTTGTTCCGTTTTACAGCAGTGCTTACAATCGGTTCGACAGGGTCTTCTGGATAAACCGTCTGCGTTACCATGCATTTTCCAGCACGATGTTGGATGTTAAAGTGATACTGTTGGAGCTTTTCGAGCCATCGTGCTATTTGACCTTCGGTTGTTTCATCTCCATAAGCAACTTGAGAGCCGCATGATCTGTCCTAATTGAAAATTCTTGGCCGTACAGATATTTATGAAATGATCAACTGCCTTCCCAATTGCTAGCAGCTCCTTCCGGGTAACGCAGTTATTCCTTTCTGGTTTGGATAGAACTCGACTGTAATATTCATCACTCGTTCTTCGCCATCTTGCACTTGTGATAGCACTGCACCTATGCCGATATTGCTGGCGTCGGTATCCAGGATATACCTCCCTTGTTGTTGCGGTTAGGCTAGAATAGGACTTGAACATAAAGCCGCCTTAAGTCTTCCAAAGGCTAAATCACAATCGGTGTTCCACTCGTAGCCGACTTCATCACCTGTAAGTCTATATAAGGGTGCAGCTATATTGGCAAATCCCTTGAAAAATCTTCTGTAATAGGTGCATAAACCCAGAAAACTTCTAAATTCATGCTTGTCGCGAGGTTTAGGCCAATCCTTGATCGCAGCGATTTTCTTCTGGTCGGTGTAAATTCCGTCTGCCGAGACTACATGACCCAAGAATTCCACTTGTCGCTGGAATAGCTACACTCTTCGGGTTTAAGTACAGGTGAGCATTCCGTATGCGGCCAAAGACTTCTAAATTTCGCAAATGCTCCTTCAAAAGTTCTTCCTAACCAATACATCGTCGAGGTAAAACAAGCACGTTTTCCAAGTTAATCCTTTTAACACCACCTCCATGATACGTTCGAAAGTGGCTGGAGCATTGCATAATCCAAACGGCCTGACCTTGAATTGGTATAGTCCGTTTCCTGTAGAAAAAGCCGTCTTTTCCTTATCTTCCTCGTCCAGACCAACTTGCCAGTATCCACTCTTTAAGTCGAGAGTGGAGAACCAGCACGAACCTGCCAGAGTTGTTAATGTGTCATCTATACATGGCAGTGGGTAGCTATCTTTCTTAGTGACGTCAATGACCTTCCTGTAGTCCACGCAGAATCGTGTACTACCATCTTTCTTCGTCACCAAAACAACAGAAAATGACCATGGACTTGATGATTCTTCGATTTCTCCCTCTTCTAAACAATCCTTTTATTTCACCATTGTCTCCATTTTCTTGTTGTTTGGAAAGGGGAACTCTTCTAGGACGTTGTCGAATCGGCTGAGCATGAACAGTATTAATCCGGTGCTACACAAAATCCGTTCTTCCACTGTTGTTCTTCTCAAAAATACTGCCATGCTTTAGCAAGAACTGCTTAGCCTTTTGTTTCTCCTCAGGTGTTAGGTTATCCCATGGCTGTTCTAGATGTTTTAGTGTTTCTTGGGATGCCTTTTGTGAAACAGCTGACGACACTTCATCACATCGGTTGACACTTCTTACAGGTTCGCAGATGGCTATCTTGTCACTTTTTTGGATCTTGACACAATTCGGGAAAACATTCGCAAATCTGATCGGTATATTCTTGTCGGTGTTAACCAATGATTTTCCTACTAAGTACCTATTCTGTTTGTTGTCGCTACTTTGTACCAGTCCAACACAGCACCCAGCGATTTCCTCCACTTTACCGAATACGATCTTCTCGGTATTACCAGGTATCACCACCGTTTCCGCTGATCTTACATCCATTCTTCCTGGTCCCTCGTCTGGTTATAAAATAAACTCTTCATTTCCAATATTTAAGATATTTCTCTGGTGATCGAACGAAAATCCATGTTGACGAATCACATCCATGCCCATGATAAAATCATCTTCAATATCAGCCACTAAGACGCTATGCTGAAACTTCAAATTTCCTAACTTCAGTTCGACGATAGCCTCTCCCCGTACAACGGCCATTCCCCCCGAAATACACTCTTCTTCTAAGAGGCATCAGCTTCAATACTTGCACTGAGTTAGCCCGCACCAACGTTACCATAGCGCCAGTGTCCACAGTCATTCGAATTCCCTTTCCATTGACTTTCCCGTCGATCACCAAACTATCAGCGGTTCTTCCTAGACTCCTAATGGAAAAAATCCTGGAGGCTCTGTTCTCCCCAGTCAATACTCGCCCCATAGTATTGACTGATTTTAATTTTCCTGGTGCCTACGTCTCTGGATGGTGAACGGGATCGCATTTGAACGCGGCAATCCCGTTTGATGTGACCATTCCTGCCACATCTAAAGCACCTTATGTCCTGTGATCTTCTATAGCTCTCTGTCTGGGTGTTGTTGACTCCTTTGTTTATTAGTAGCTCACATAGTTTGTTCGAACTTTTTTACCATCTCCTCCAACTTCTGTGGGTACTCTCGGGCTGTTCCTCGACTGTTACTGATCTTATCTTCGGTCTAGGGATGGCGCTAAAAGCAGCTTCTATTTCCAGCGCCCCGACCAGTGCTTCGCTGCTGGTAGAAAATCGTGACATTTGTAGCGCCCTCTGTAATTCGTTGTCCCTCAATCCGCTAATAAAACACTGGGCGGCGAGTTCCTCCCTAAACCCTTCCGGTGCTTCTGGATATGCCAGGTGTACCAGCCGACGTAAGTCTGCTTCAAATTCCTGCAGACTCTTTCCGGACCTCTGCATGCGTGTCTTGATCTAGGCCTGGTAAAGTTGGCGTCGATGTTGGTCGCCATATCTTATGTCCAGTGCAGCGACCAAAGTTTGGTATTCCTGCTGTAGGGCTGCAGGAATAGTTTACAGCAGTTCCAAGGCAGGGCCACGCAGCGCGATGACAAGTGCCGCTGCTTTCTTCTGGTCAGTCCATCCGTTGGCAGCGGCTGCTGCTTCAAACTGACGGTGGTTCATTGTCCATGTCGTTTGACCATCGTAGGTCGGGGCCTTAAGGTTCGCTGTTCCTTGAGCGCCAGGTGTCTTTACTTTTACCTTGGTCTTCTGTAGGTCCATCTCCAACCTTTCTATCTTCTGCTGAAGGCGCTCCTCCAGATCTTCTACAGCTTCTTATAAGTGGTTCTGTTGTTCCTTGCAACGTACTTCCAACATTGATTGTTGCTTTTTTTCCATTTTTTCGAAACTTATCTTGATACGGTCCTGCTCTTCAAGTTTTTCTTCTTGTCGACGCACTTCAAAACCTTGTAAAATTTCTCGATCCGGGTCATGTTCCTCTTGTTCTTTCTTTTTGTGACGCGTCTCTAAGCCTTCCAGAATTTTCTCAAGCCGGTCCTGTTCTTCTTGTTTATCTTTCTGGCGACGCACTTCTTAATCTTCAACAATTTTCTCCAACCGTTCTTGCGTCTAATTTTTTGATTCTCCATCAAGGCATTTTTCTGTAGTTGGTCTTGTTCTTCTTGACGTCGTAGTTTTTCCTCTTCTTTTCTACGGAGTCTTTCTTGTTCTTTTGCCTTCTCTCTTCTCATATTCTCCATAAAATCGCCCAATAACTTGCTTACTTCCTCCATTTTTTTTTCGCTTTGTTCTCTTGTACCAACCATAAAAATACTCTTAATTCGGGTTCTAAAATCTTCCAATCCACTTAATTTCCTCTTAAAATCCTCTTGAATCGCACTTTCGACACCAATTGTTACGGATTCCGTGGGGCCACTAATTTAAAATCACGATAAAATACTTAAACGAATTTTTTTTTTTTTTTTCTCCTTTATACACATTACTAACTTATAACCCACAACAAACTAACTATTTATAAGATTCCTTCACCAAATTGTTCGATTTTCAATTTCCACGCGGTATATTCAAATTTTCAAAACTCTAAACTTCCCCAACTGTCGTAAGCGCTTCTTTTATATAGCTGTGGAGAGTGTTTCTCGAACAATCTAAAATTATGGGGACGGGTCCGCCATCTACTAGTCCATTCTATTGTCTGCTTCGCTTACTTGTCGACTTGATTAGGAGATGGCGCTACAAAATATTGTCTTCAGGTTTCTGGACACGTTGCGGTTTTAGTTGCTCGCTTCTCCGACAGATGGCGCCACATACACCTTGACAATCTCTTTCTCTTTTTTTTT